>NW_009192106.1:0-63416 GCF_000690835.1 Fulmarus glacialis | reverse complement strand
AATCTCCGTTCAGTCTGATCTGCTATGCTAGACCCTGTAAAGGCTCACAGTTGAAACAGCTTTTGTTAGTCTTAATTTTAGGTTAGTGACTTCAGAAGTGGTTGAGAAATGGTATCTCTTCTTGAGCCCTGCTTTAATTTAGGGTAAGTTTTTGTTTTCTGATGTAGGCACGTTAGAATGGGAAAAAAGACCTTAACTTACACAAAGTCTCTTTCAAAGTCTTGTTAAACTCAAGACGAGTACTGTTGTAGCCTGAAAAGAACTGGGCAGGTGCTTCTGGGAGCATAGTTAATGTTCATCTTGCAATTGAAATAGTGGAATTGTTTATAGAGCTCTCAGGTATGGTCCAAAGAAAAGCTTTGTCTCGTGAATTGGTTAGCCAAATGGCAGAAAACCTGAGTATTAGCATCTGTCTGGTTTTTTTGGAGATCCCTCAGGAGTACCAGATAAGGAAGTATGAGAAACAGAAGGTGCTCCAGCTGCTCTAAGGTGCATTTCTTTACTACAGTCATCTAAAGCATAAGGAATTGTACAATATGTTCTGAAATTCAATTGTTGTTGGTTGCCTGAGTGCAGGACTGGATCTTTACTTATGCCGATTGACTGCGGGAGGATGTAATGTTAATTTTATCATAGCTGTCTTTGCTGTAGTCTGTATGCTAATGGCACTTTCAGTGGCGTGTCTGTCACTGCCACTGATGGACATCTTTGCTGCCGTTGTTGCTGCTGACTGCTGAGGAGTGTCCTCCTTTATTTCTCTTCTGTTTCAGGCAGTGCTTTGAAACTCTGTTTTCCAACTGACTTTTCTCCAACGCTGATTTTCCTTCTGGAGGGGAAACTTCAAGCTGCCTAAACAGTTAAATTTTTATGTTTTTTTGATACTACTCTCCATGTTCATATGGTCACAGACAACTGATACCACATTATTTCTACTGGAATTACTAGGAGCTTTATCATGAAGTATTCCATCTTTTTAACATCAAAGGGGAGGATCAATCTGGGAAATTAATATAAAATACTCTTCCTAAATGTGGAAAAGGAAAACTTTTTTCTGATATTGCTAACAAATGGGGTACATGCAGAGAGAGAATGCTTTCACTGTTTCAGAGAAGTGAAGCTTCTCACATGTATCATGACTGTTCTTTAATAGCTTACTGGCTATCTTGTAAGAAATGTATTTGAAGTATGTTTGTGTAGGAGGTTCTATTTTTGTATGATCTGGCTCTTAATTTGCTAGGCAAAGAAATCTTCAGTGTTCCTCTTCTGTATCTGCTTACTGGTCACAAAACAAATGAGTTTATGCTTTTAGAGGAGAAAGTAAAATATTAATAATTCTTGAAAATAGTTATAAAGGGGAAGAAAAGATTTCTCATTTGAATTAATAGAAAAATTAATCTAGTTAACTACTAAAAATTGGAAAGAATAACTGAAAAAAACCTGAAGTGTGTCTTGAGTAAAAACCCAAATAACCTGCGTTTTACCTTTCTACAAGATTAATTCTGAAACAGGCTATGTTATAGTAATCATCATAATAATAATAATAATAATAAAAAAGATTAGGCCTATTTGTTAGACAGCCTTTGCTTTCTTCATTCTCTGTCTTGCAAAAATTCTTAACTTGTGTATTATAAGGATGAAGTTTTGAATTACTGATAAGTGTTTTTTTTAAAATCACAATTAAAATCCTTTGATATTTTATCATTTCCAAAAAAATTAATTGTAGCCAAAAGTGAGAAACTGACATCTTTCTATGTCTAAAGGTGTAATTTGGGGTGAAAACTAAGCCCCATCCCAAGGTATGAAAATGTGACACACAGTATCAGAAGTAGGCAAAAAAGAATACCAGACCTTGGATTTGTTCCTGGGAGGAAATGCTTACTACTGCTGCCATAAATAATGGACATAATTTTAGGGAAGGAAAGTGATCGGAAAGAAAACATTTAGATTTCTTTGCATGCAGCAAGTAAATTAATGAATGAACAAACTGATGGGTGATGTTTCTGAGGGGCTCCCAGGAACAGACGGGTTGACTGGCACTGTGAGCTTTGAAATGTACTTTGAAATGTATAATCAGGAAAAGAGGGGGAGGAAACGGGGGGGAATAAAAAAGGCAAGTTATTTGTGGGAAAGAAAATTATGTCTATTAAAGTAACCGTGTGAAGTACCCAAGAGATGTCATAATGATCTTAACATATTGTGAAATAACCTAACTGTTACAAAAATAGTTTCGGATTTGTCAGACTTTCCACGTCATGGCAAAAGCTGCTGCTTTAACATTTCTGTGACCAACTTGCAGCACTGATTACCCTCTAAGAGATTCAGTTCAGATCCAACGAGCATACATGCGATGTCCCACATAGTGGAAAGTTCCTTTACTCTCATATGTATCTCCAGGCTAAATACATGATGTGATTTTACAGCAAACATGGTGGATCTTTGGTGACATTCCTTACACTGCAGAAGTGTATGAATAGTACCAAAGTATTTTGAGGAAATGTATTTAATGGATGATAATATTATGTACTATGTAATATATTTCCTGCGTAATGAGGGAAGGCCATTAGCAAAGGTATTTGTGATTCTAATTCCTCCTCGGTTTAGTGGTAAATTGAACATCTAACCCAGTGTTCATCAGCAAGTTGCATTTGAGGTGTACAATTGCAAAGGAAATAAAATGATTACTGATAGAAACTGCTGTCAGAAAAGGGTGATCTAGCTGAAAATCTTTGCTTTAAATTGGTGTTTCCTTATTACTTTAATAAATGTTTGTCAGGGTTTTTTGAATGTTTATGTATTAATCAAATTTAATCAACCTGTAGTAATTTTCAATGCAAACAAATACGTGATTATTTTAAAATTTGAACGCTGGTAATTTTCACAGACTTATTGCTAAGTATTGAAGTAACAGGGTTTCCTTGTTTTTCTGTTGATAGATTATTATTCCTAGGAACTGTCACCAGTAGCCTGATGTTTTTACTGTCTTGACTTCCTTTAAAAAGGAGTAGTAATACTCAGCGTTGTGATGTGAAGAAACTTATTGAAACAAAGTATTACAGTTAATGCATAATAAAATATTTTAAGAGCAATGTTAGTATTGTGACATCAAGATTTTTTCTTGATCTTTAATGCCTCAAAACTGGCAAATACGTAGTTTTTTAAAAATCTGTGTCAAAAAATGGATGGTGAATTTTCTGACACTCAGAATATTGCTTCAGGAAACCATGTATGTGGTTGTACAGTTGAAAATCCAATTTTATATTCAATCTGTCTTCTTTCAGTCTCATGCTTGTATTTATCATTTGGAAGGAAAAAATCTGATTATTTCAAGCACAAATTTTACAAAGTATTCTTAGGAGTCCCCTTGTCCTGAAAAGTTTCCTTTTTAATTGAAGTAAGTAGTCATTCATTTTCTCAGTCATATTTTGGCTAAATACTTAGAAAATCCCAAAATAAGCACTTACACATATAGGAAGCTTTCTAATGCTAATAAAAAGTTTAGTGCTCTAGGTAAAAATTAATTCTCTGCTTATGGTATGATTTTAAAATGTTTGGGGTGTGGTTGGTTTATGAAACAGTTTATTTGCAAAAACCAAAATATACCAAAACAGATGCAGACAAGGAACAAGTTCAGCCATGTCAAGATATTGCCGTGAAGTAGTGATATTAGAAATAAATTATGCATTTTCAACAGTGAGTATAAACCAGCCATGACTGTTGACTTCTTACAGTTTTCTCTTCTGACACTGCTCTCCTCCCCACTCCAACCTCCTACTTTAGTCATAAATGTCTGTGAACCATGAACTGATGTTATATCTTGGCAAAAGAGTGAAGTTCCAGTGTTTGATACTATTTGGCAGGGTATCGCTACCACAGCCAGCTTTAATCTGTGTTTAAGCAGTAGCAATAGTCCTTTGGTAGCTTTACTTGAGTCACAAAAGTGAGTTAATTAACCTAACTTGGATTAATTATTTCACAGATTTAATGAGATGAGTAGGCTATGGAGTTATATACTCTGTACAGTCTTTCATTAATTTCTCATCTAATTTGGCTAAAATGGGAGCAAAGGTCTTCAACTTGAAGTATTTTGCATAGGAAAAAAAAAGGTAGAAATTTCAAAGTAGCTTTAACCATTTAATGTTTCCTTGGAAGAACAACTGTATTTGTAGAGACAGTACATTGCTAGAATTTCTTAAGGTCTTATTTCTAAACATTCATATCAAACTTACAACAAATAATATCAGTATTTGTAAATATGTATTTGTACTTAATGAATAGTAAACAAGCGAAAGCATGTTTGGAAATTGTTTAGGCACAAATCACTAAAGCTCAGATGTTACGGGTGAGAACTGTGAGCTCTGGATGTGAAGCAACTGTGGTCTAATTCGGAAGGTCACTTTTGATACTATGTTTACTATAATATTTAGGCAACACAAAGGCAATAGTGTATATTAATGTAAAGTTTTAATCATGTCTAACAACTTTTCCACAAAGTAGTGTGCTGTTTCTGATTATGTGCTGTCTACTGTTTCACAATATAGCTAATTAATCAGTATTTTGAAAGCAAAATCAAGTGGTGTTCATTTGTGTGTTGAGAGAGATTTTGCTGTTGTGTGGCTGAAGTTGTGGACATTTCTGACAGTGTAGTCTGACTTCTTGGTCATTGCACTGGAATGAAGAAATAAACTTTGAGCTGCTAGAAAAGATAATAACCAGTTAACACAAAAGGGGCACAGAGACAAAGAAAAGATTCGGGGAAATTTTACTCTCCAGATGGTACGGAGTCTGGAAAGTAATAAATAATAATAAAATAATTGAAAATGTTATTGAAAAAAAATTAATTCAAAATATTGGCGAGAGATAGAGAATGTCTCCTTACAAAAGTGTTGGAACAAAAAGGATTTAATTAAACTGGTCAACTGTTTTATCTCATGTGTGTGTAACTTTTCTCAGTGCTCTTCCTGGTGTGTATTATCTCCTCATCTGTTTGCCCAGCCCATTTGGTCAGATTGTGTAATCCTTCCTCATGCCGGTGAGCAAGCCTTCATTCCCGAGGGGTCTATAAGCTGATTCCATCATTAACTGCTTCTTGGTTTCAAAATACAGTCCTTAATTTGTCACTTATAAATACTTTCCCTGCTTTTCTCTTTCTCCTTACTTGGTGACTGTCAAGCTGCGCAGCAGGGTAGCAAAAAATAACCATGTAACTTATGTGGCTTTTTAATTAACTGGGTCTGATTCTGCTAGTTTGCACTTCAGCAAAGTGGAAGGATAATTATCCCTTTGAAGGGAAGCTCTATGATGTTTTGATTGAACTTTTGTTTTTTTGTATAAAGTCTGTGGTCATTATCATTGAATGAGAAATAATCTGGCAGTGTGTTTGCAAATGTAGTCAGTACCTCCCTTTCTCAGGAGAGTCTGTGCACTGATAGAGTAGACCTGTTTTAGCGGTTATTTTTCACTAATGCCACTGTAGAAGACAGCAGAGAGCAGCTTGGGTATCTTGTGGTCTGTCATCCCTGTCATTCAATTTCACGGTGGTACATGTTGGGGAGGACAGAATGGGGTCTGGGCCTTATATTTGCAGCATCTATAGAGAAAGTGGGTGTGTAGAGCAGAAAAGCTTCAGAGCCATTTTGATAATAGTCCTGACTTGGATAGGTGGGTTTCCTTGCCTTCAGATTTCATTACTACTTTCTGTTTGAACTCAAGCCAAGCCACAAAACCATGCTTGGGCTCTCTGCCCATTTCAGGCTTTACCTTAATAATGTTAAATTTAAAGAAAATTTTGTAGATGCCGAACAGATTGCGCTTTATAAGTAGAATGGGAAAATGAAAATATATGAAACATGTTTTAAATACATGAAATCAGAAGTTAAAATTTTATCTAAAATGACAGGTAAAGCTATCAAGAACAGGCTCAGCTGTTATTGAAGAACTTGAAGCTGTTTAAGCAAATAGGTGGGGAAGAATCTAAGTTACATGAGCGATACGCTGTGTTGGTGTCAGACCAAGAGTAGTTATTTCGTTTACTGAAGGGTCTTTGGCAAATGTGTGAGCATTTACTTCTGCCACAGCAAAAATAGTTTACGTGAAGTTATGGATTGGGAGGTGGGGGAAAAGCTTGTACAGAAAGTTTCAGAACTTCACCTTTTCTTAAATTGCTATGCAAACACCAGTGGTGTGGACTGGCTCAAACAGCAGGGCAGATGTCTTTTTCCTTCCTAGCTGATGCTTTCTAATGGGTAGAGAAGTGGCCTGGAATGCAGGTTTTTAGCCTCCATCTAGTTTCGTATCAGCCTCTTGGACCACTTTGGGTAAACTCGCTTTGACTTCCTGTTGCTCAGTTTCCTGCTTATAAAATAAGGATCCTGGCAGAGCCACATTGGTGAATTCTACAGAGGACACTGACAGAAAGAACTAGCTCTTCATAGTATGAATTTTCATTTGTTGAGTATGAATATGGTATAGATAACCATGGAACATAGCATGCATCATGCTAATTGATTTTTATCTAGAGAATGTAATTTCCATTTGCTTCATTTGCAGTATGTAATTTACAAATAGTGATTATGTTTCTTTTTTAAAGCAGCTAAATAAGATGCATCTTTTTATGGTTGGATGGAACTTAAAAGGCCTTCATGGGCTTGCTTGTACAGATCACATACAGTAGTACATTACTGCTTTGTTTTTATTATAGAAATGAGGACCTACAAAATATCTATTTCTCTAAGTATTACATCTCCTGTTGCAAACTGAAAACGCATTGGGAATTATTTATTAGCTCCAGAGGTGAAATGTCTGCTTATTAAAGTAAACCAGAGTAAAACGACCTTCTGTATCATGTGGTGTAGGATGACCTCATACCACTGTGGCAAAATGATTCTGCTCCTGATGATGATGATTTCATTCCTGTTCAGGGATGAAGAAATCAGAAAGAGACTTGTAAACTTTCATTCATGGTAAGCGAAGGGAGTGGGGTGAGATGGAGTGTTGAACCTTTTGGTTTTGCTGGTTTGGTTTTGTTTCCAGACAGGAAGGGAAGACAGTGGGAAATTATATTCAGGTGGGGACTATCTATTTTCAGTACCTCTGTTTCAGTGGTGAGATAAAGCTTCCAAGCAGTTTTCCATTTGTTGTGTGTGGGGTTTTTTTAATTGTTAAACTTTATACCCAGTTGAAGAACTGCATCCCATCCAAAATTTTGTAACCGTCAGAATTTCAGTTTAATTAGTGTTCTTAGTCACTTTGTCTTCACTCTCTGCTCTTTATGAAAAGTAAAAACAATAATTAACCCCCCCAACATTCTCAACATATTCACTGCTTAGTGAAGGTAAACTCTGGAACTTTCCTGTTTGCTGCATAAGTACTCAGTCATTTGTGTAGGACAAGTGCTAACACCTTCCTTACTCAGAGTGGAAATGACCCACCTTAAGATGCACAAGAATATGTACATAGTGTTAGAGGAACTCCAGTCTTGATTTATGAAAGTTGAAAAGACAGCTAGCTATTCTTTGCTTCAATTTTAATGATCCAGAGAGGGGGGGGGAAAAAAAAAGTTACAGTTTTCCACTATACTTGATAGTTACAAAAGTGAATTATAGGCAAATATTATAGTGGTAGTGCAAGAGTGAGTGGGAAGACAGGAAAATAACCAAGATCTTTTTTTCATCAGCATATAAGCAGAAAGAGATTTGCCTTCTGTGACTTTCTAACTTTCCTAAAATATTTAAAGCACAATACTGCTTTTGGCACCTGAAGAGTATCTGTACAGATCTATACATCATATGGCTTTAGCCTGGCCAATTAGCCCTTGCAAGCCTTTCTTCTCCATTACTTCAAGTAGCTATTTACATATGTCCAAAGTGGTTTCTGCTTGCTGTCTTCGCTTGCCGCTTTGACTTGCTGGTGTTTCACATGCAGTGGATGCAAAGCAATGAAGTGCTAGATATCTGACTTTTCCTAGCTGCAAGAAAATTTTTTTCCCAAAAAAAGAAACCCCAACTGTCTGCATTTCAACAATCTCTCTAAGGCAAGCGCACATCAGTGATTTTAAATAGAGAGGAAAAAGCCGTCTCAAATATAGCATTTTACAGGAAAATCTCTCGTGTATGAAAAAATAAAAGGCCTTCAAATGGAAAGAACTTGCACAAACCAGCACTGGCTAGAGTGGCTCTAAGCATGTGTCAAAATTTCCATTAGATACCTCTGTTTTGAGAGGTTTTGCAACTTGGTAGTAAAATTGCAGGGGAAAACAGTTTGCTCATATTTTAGTTGAAAAAAGTGTAAAAGGGAAAACTTAATTTGGTGTTCTGATTCTTATATATAAAAAAACCAAACCCCAACACCAAAAACCCAAACCAACCCCCACCACCCACCTCCCAACACAAAAAACCCCAAACTAACTGCCCCAAAACCCAGACCTTTATTCCTGGTAAGATCTGTGGTTGGGCTATTACCTTAATCCCTAACATCTCCTGAAATTCTTCTGTTGGAAGTTTAGGGCAGGAGGAGGAGGAGAAAAGTCATGATTTGGCTAGAGAAATTAATCCTTGTTCTGTGCCCCCCCTCTTTGCTGAATCACTTCATTGAGCTGTGTGACAGCATGGCTGTGGGAGGGACAGGACTGGTGAAAGGGACTCTCAGCACATGCAAGGGTAGGGAGTGGTGCATGTGAGGAGGAACATTGGGAAGCGACCCATTTAGCATCAGCTCAGACTTCAGAGGAGCTAAATGATGAAACTGCACCTCAAAGTTAAAATTACATTAAATGATTTCCAGTATGGCATATGCAAAAAGAAAGCTACTGGTAGATTTTAACATTCTGTTTTGAAACTGTAATAATACCACCTAATAAATCATGCCTGGAAGAATAATTATAAAGAGTTTTGATGCATTTTTCTGGTGGATTTGTGAAGTTTCTCCATTCAAAAAACTGTCTAGCAATTGTATGCTTACTTTTCATGAAGGGTGTATTGTTTCCTACCAGCTCAAATTCTGACCCTATTGAACTGGATAGAAATTGCTATGCATTCACTGGGGTGACTAATTTTCAGTATGGAAACTGCTGTTGATTTTAAAATAGGAAAATTTGGAACAGGATGTTCACAAGTAAGGAAATTCAACACAACTCTCACTTTTAGGAAGTTCTTTGGTTTTATCACTTTCAGAGGACAGATTTTCCCTAGTAGTTTCATTTGAACAAAAATCTGATGCTAGTGATATGAGAGAGTTCAGTTAAACCAAGTGGGTAAAAAAAATTCCACAATTCAAAATAGAAAGAGGATCTTCTGGGTTTTTCTACTAAGTGGTCTCAACAAAGGTTGGATAGCAGAAGAATAATCAACTAGCAATTCTTCATAAGGTTGCTTTCATCCTACAGGTAATCTTACGGTATGTAACATTGTTCCTTAATATTTGGGTTATATTCTTATTTTAAAATATTAGGTTCAACTGTAAACAAAATATACAACTTTGTTAGTATAGGCAAAGGAGAAATTCTTTCCTGCAAACTCTCGTGGTTTTATCTTTGACTACATATTACCATCTTTCCTGTGAAAACAATGGAAGTGCTGGAAATTCAAGTGGACTTCATTAAGTTTGACATTTCTCCCTTTTTAGGCTAGGAACTGGTCTGTCTCGATTTAGAGCAAAATTTAATGCCATATAAATCCTAGAATATCTCAACCTTTATCAAAACCTGATGTTTTCCTTCTGGTTTTGATATTCTCATGCATAACATCTGATTACTTTAGATAAAAACTACAGATGTAATTGTATTTATAGTTCTGTATATTTGTGTCATAGTTACGTTCTGAGATAATGCAGTGTTTTGAACAGATGCTGAAATGGCTTTGTGCTTTTGAGGAGTGAATATTCAGGTTTTTACACTGTAAAATTTCTGGTACATTTTTATTACAAAAGGTGCATGCCAATATGTTTCTTGCCCTCTATTTAAAAACACAAGCTGTTTTTCCCTTACTCTTTTTTTCTTGTTTTCAGTTGCTGGCATTCACAACTGAAATATTTTCTTCAACAGAAACGATCATTACAGAAGTTTGGGTTGAATCACCACTAACTTTTTTTTATAGGTTAGCTCAGATATCTTCAGGCTTCCTTTTTAATTGATCAGGCACTTAAACATTTGCTGAGGTTCGCTGTTGTCTGTGAGCCTTAAGTATGTGCTTGAGTTAGATCCCCGGTTACCGATTCACCCTAGACGTCATTTCCATTCTATAACTGATGGCCATTTTTGTGCTCATGAATAAAATGGGCTAACAGTCATTGTGTGGTCCTCAGGGGTAATGGTGTGGTATGACATGTATGTCTAGAAGAAAATGCCTTTCTCTCAAGACAGGGAGATCTGATCCAAACGGCCTGCTGGGAACAGCCCTTCACTGGAGCTGTCACCCGTGTGGTGCCTAGGTGTTGCATAGCAGAACGCTAATTGACCTGGCCAGGGTCATGCCAAGGCACCTGCGAGCAGGGAAATGGTAGGGCCTGCATGCCCTGGCCCTGTTTTGTTTCCTAATACCTATAGCCAGTGTGGTCAGGGCTGTTGAACACTTGCTAAAAATGTATCTTTGTCATGTTCACTTTTTCCTAAAATCAAGGAAGCAACCATTAGCCATGTATTCGCTATCAGATACAGGGAAAACTGTTCAAACCGTTCATTTTAACACCCTGTTTAAAACAAATTCAGTCACCCTGTTGTGACATGTTGCAATGCAGAGGCTTATTAACCCCTTAGTTAAGTTATTTATATAATAACTCTTTTGTGAAAGAAGGAGCAAAGGCTCTTTGTGCCGACCTTAGGGCTTAGGTGGAGCTGGTTGTTCTCCCCATGGGTGGAGCACTCCCCAGGCTGTCACCCTGTTTGTAGGCGGCGGCGGTGATGGAACCACCGCCTTTTCTTTGAGGTGCGTTGGTAGCACAGAGCACAAGAATGACTTATGGCTAGTGCAAGGGAAGGCTTTTCATTCCTAAGGGGGCAAAACGTGTAACCTGACGCAAGGAATGTAAATGTATTACTGGTGTCTGTAACACGTCATGTACCTAAGAAGTCTTAATTGCAACTGAGATCGTGAAAGGGAAGCGTGGGGCTGGGGGCAACACTCAAAGAAAATGTTTGGGCCCTAGAGTCTGAACAAACACATGTCCAATTTAGGTTTTTTTTTTCTACAGTGATGGAGAGGAAGTGGCCTACTGTTGTCGTCTTCAGCCTCTTCAGCTAACTGCCAATTACATATACACACACACACATATATATGTATACACCCCCCCCCGATATATATGTGTGTGTGTGTATATCTCAATACGCTCTGATACCAAAAGGCATACAGGAAAGAACTACTGTATTGGTTATATAGATAGCTGATACTTACCTCACTCCTACTCGTAGCTGAAAAATACGTTTCAAGTCAACTGATAAATGTTAAAATGAATGCGAGTAATGTAAAGAAAATACCGAAGGGCAGGAGTGAATGTGGTAGGCTAGGAAGATCATATGAAGTTAGAAACAGAAGAAAGTGTTATTTTTTATATAATGTGATAATGTGACATTTACCACACAATTTACCACATAAAAACAGCATGCTGTTTTTATGACATGGGTTGCGGGTAAATCCCACCATATATTGCATATATTCTTGTATTTGTATGAATTTGGTAATAAAAGCATCACCTCCTGTGTAATGAAGGATAACCAACATCACAGTCTTTTGTTACCTGGTTTTCTTGCCAAGCTGCGCAGTCTCCAGAGGGCGAATGATGCAGAAGGTGCAGTAAGTGCCCCCGAGGGTATCCCAGTTCTGAAGGAATTTCAGGAAGCCATATCCTTCCCCTCACCATGAGCTGAAACTTTTTCAGACATGGAGAGAACTAATCCCAGGAAACCTGTATTAACAATGAAGGCTTGGATGAGGAATTCTTAAATTGAGGAAATATTTTGTGGTCAGAAGGGATGGCACAGAGACTGATTAGATCCCCAGACCGTTCTCTAGCTGCCCTTTCTGAAGGACCTTGCAAGAATCCACTGCATCTCTGCTGTTGACTTTTATTGTCTGTTTAGCAGTATTACATCTGAGCAAAGCTGTCTGTATGGAGACATCCACCTAGAATCAAAATCTTCTTACACCTTTTTGGCTTTCCTGTCACTTGTCCCACAAGAGAGACCTTGTTACTCTTTCAGTTTATTGCAATGGAAGCTAATCATTATAAAAGTCAGTAGTTAAGGATTAGTAATTAGGATAAGGGTTTATTACTTCTTGTTAGAAGACAGATAATAAACTGTGGAGTGATACTTCTTGTGACCTCTTTCTTTATTTTTAATCCCTGCTGTGAAAGAGGTACATTGGGGCAAGATTTCAGTAGATAGTGCTGGGTGCTGCAGACTCCAGCCACTCATGAAAAGAGCATTTCTCGGTTTTGTTTGAATCCACATATATGGCGCTGCTGTTGAGAAAGATGGTAGGGGTTGCTAATGAAATCGATGGAAAGTTGATGTGAGATGGTTGCTTCACATAAAGCTCTGATAGAGGCAGGGTACCTGCAAAGAAATTCTTTTGTTAAACAAAATCAGCATTATAACCCTTGCCTAAGGTTGACTCATAATTTGTCTCAGTAAGATTAGAGATCTCTGTTTGGATTAGGAATTCATAATAGAATAACTAATGCAAATTAACTCATGGATACAAAGCACAGTCTTTAAGCATTGAAGATGAACGCTTTGTCCCTTAACACTTAACCTGTCAGACTCACAGGCTCTTCTGGCTCCCATTAAAATAGTAAGTGTCCCTTTGAGTTTTGGGTCTGGGAATAAGTCCTTGCAGTCTGATAAATGTTGACTGATTGCATTTTGACTAATGCTTCAATGACATATACTGATGTTTATAAGCTGTTATTACTGCAAGTCGTACAGCGGTTTATCTTCTGTGCCTTTCCATTATTTCAGGATTTTTCTGAAATTGTAGGTTGAAAGGGTCTTTTTGGTTAATGTAGAGAGAGATGGAGTATATGGGGTCAACTATAAGTCACGTTCCATAAATTTTTATAAAGGTCCCTTTCCAGCGATTTCCTTACAAATATTTGACCTGAAACTTCTGCAAATCTTCAATTTTTGAGCAAAAATCATTGAATTGGTTTTGTTTTAACAGAGAAAGTTGGAGAGGAAGCAGAGGAAAATTTCTTTTTTTATCCTAAGTGGAAATATTTGCAGTTCTGTAGGTTTGCGAGATAGTATTCTTCAGAAGTAGTAAAGTGTCTAACAAAACTATTATAAAAAATTGTGCTCTGATAATAATTCTTGAAACAAAGCATAAACGTCTATGATTTTCTTAATTTTTTTTAAATCAAGAGAAGTCTTTCTCAATTACATTCCTAATACCTGGCAAAAAGCATTATTTTAGATCAAAGGAATTTAGAAGGGATTATGTGCTGGTTTTTTTAGTTGCAGGTTCTCAATGGACCTTGCTTTATGAGAGTTTTGAAAAATAAGCACAGAGAGAGCTAGGTGGAATTTAGGCCATCTGAATATAGCACCAGATTTACAGTGGGATGAACTTTGTTTTCAGCCAAGACTTGTTTACAGCAGAATCCATTGAGCTCTATGAATTGACTGTGAAATTACTTCAGTACAGCTTGAAAGCGGGCTTAAGTTTCCCGTGTACAAATGGGGTGGATGTTTTTATTGAATGCTTCCAGGATCTTCCCCTCCAGCTCCCCCCCCACAGCCTTGGTGATAAAAATAACCATTGTAAGTATTTAAATACCCATTGTAGAGGGTTGGCTGTGGACTGCATGAGGGAGAAATGGTGGTATGTGGTCATGACATTAAACATGTTGGCCCTGAGTCACAGGGAAGCTGCACCTGTGCGCTTATTTGCAGCTGTACAAAGTTGGAACTGGTGATGTTTTACACTTGTTGGAGCTTAATTTGCACAAGTGCAAGTGTGGAAAGCTAGAACCTCACATGACATACTCAAGACCCCAGCCTGCAGCAAGATGTCTGTGACCTCCCAGCACCTGCTCAGAGGGTCACACCTGTTTCAGAGAGATCCTCAGCAATGTTAATGTTCTCTGTTTTGACTGATTAAACTTTGTAGTTGGGGACTTGACTTTCTTCTGCAGGAAAAGTGATCCCTCTCTTGAACACATTCCTATCACTTCATCTCAACTCAAAATTACCATTAAGTGAGCTGAGAATTTAGATTAGCTATGATTTATTTAGCATTGCCCTTTCTTCCAAAAGGAGCTATGTTGTCCCAGTGGCGTTTTGGTTAATCGTGCTATTAAAAACATTTAAGTGAAGCTGGAGTAGACTGTTCAGAATTAAATACTTTGAAAACACTTTCTTATTTCCACTTTCTTATTTCAGTTGTGATTCTTTGACTAAATATTGCAAATTGAAACTGCTGCTTAGCACAGTCTCAATTCAAAATTATTTACGGTGTTCCTAACATATACTAAGAGCTTGCTTTTGGAAATAAATAGCTTTCATATTCTCCGGGAGAGTTATGTATGGCTAGTGTGAGATGTTGATGAACTGCTCAATGTTAGTGTATTGTTGCTGTTACTACTAGACTCCTCGCAACCAGACTGTAGAAAGACCAAGAAATGGAAAAATCAAATTGAGAGTTATTCTTCACATACTTGTACATTTTGATTGCAATAAATTTTTCAAATATACTGATGTCTTACTTAGCTATTGAAATCAAAACTTACTCTGCCTTGTTAGTCATGTATCTTCTGTTACTAGCAAGTGAGCCTGTTGTGAATCATATGTGCAATTAAGGTGACTAAACCTGGAGGAAAATGTGAACTATAAAGTTCTGAAGGAAAATCAGAAACGTATATTTTCCGCTTTTCATTCTACCTTTTTATCCTTCTCTCATTTTTCAGCTTTCAAAGGGTTTTATAGTATCCTCCTTTACTCCCCACCTTCTAAAAAAAATATTTTTAATGTCCTTCTCAATTCCTTCTTCTGCTGTTTTTCTCACAATACCTTCTCTAGATCTCTTTACCTTTTAACTAACATCACTCATGGCAAAAGAAAAGTTTCTTCTGGCTGGCTAATCTTTTAATATTGTGGACTTAAGCAGTGAGTCACTATGACATACCAGCCAGGCCTTTTAATCCTCAGGCTCTTTGGAGAAGTATTTGGGAATTTTATACGTTCGGGGTATTAACATGAAGTACGGTTCTTTCCCTTCCCAAATGTTTACTGTGATCTGGAGGGATTTAGACCGGTATGAGAGCGCGTTGAGTGCAACGCACTGGATGTTTCATGGTTTGCTTCAGTCTTTTCCATGGATGAGCATTTTGTAAGGGAAGGCTCTATGTCAGATACTATTTTATCTTCCATACTAGAGGGGGCTCTCCCTTGTGGAGCTGTGGAATGTGGCTTGGTGGGTGGGAAGCAAGAAGCCCCAGGAAAACTATTTGCCCTTTGCCTCCTCTGTTCCTCCTTTCCTGTCTGTCTGTCACCTTCTTTCCTCTCTCTTCTCTGGGAGCCAGATGAAAAAATTACTTTCAGCCATTAGGGAATAGGAGAAGTGAAGAAGTGCTGTGGGACTTCTGGTGGAAACTGGTGTACAGAGCCTTGCTTTTTTTCTGGGAAGCCGGCCAGGGACAGGGCAGGCTCTGCGGGGACTTGGGGCACAAATCTCTCCAGAATGCTGTCTTTTTGCTGATACAGATTGAGATGATGTTAAAGTTGGCTGCACAAGCTTCTTTAGTATATAACTGTTGTAGATAGTTGTAATAGATTCTCATTTTGGTAATGATTTTTTTTGGTCTCTTTAGCAGATAGAGGCTTTGTAATTTGTTTGACTAGAAGATCAAACAATAGCTATTGATCCCAAGTATTTGTTATAGTAACTCAGATATGACAGAACAGCAATAGTATTTATGTCAGGTAGTTCATGTCAGATGTCACTTATGTAGGATGAAAACTGCTAGTATGAGTGAAAGTGGTTTCCAACACCAAATATGCCACACCAAGTGGAGCTCTTTGTCATGGGCATTTCGAACTGTGCCAAACTTCAGCAGGCCGTCTGTCATGGTAGCTGGTGCTCTGAGCTTCCCAGAGATGGAAGGGATGCACTTTTATTTTTTTAAATTCTGTTTCCCTTCAGTTCAGATCTAAACAGTCTTCGTATTATTCATAGTATAAAATGGCAATTAAATACATAGTACGCATCGGGAATTAATGCTTCTTTCCTATCCCGAGATGACTGTCTGAAAACCAGAAGTGGGGATGTTTTTGACTGTGAATGTTTTAGCCCAGTGGTTCTTTAGAATACATGCTTTTTAAAATTTAGCTACAGCATTCAAGTAATTAGAGAAATAGAAATATTGAGTCGACAAACTAAACCAAACTAAAGATAGTATATACAATTTCATATAATCTTAATATAAGTATTTTCAGGTGGTGAGAATTTGCCGGAATATGTAGTGCAGTGATTTTAAGATGATTCATGAAAAAAGAGTGCTTAGAAACTTACAGCTGGATTTATTAGTATCCAGGGATTTTTGTTTGTTACAACTTAAGATGTGAATTCTGTGTCTGCTGTTTTCTCTGTTCTTACTTGCTTTGGTAGCAAGAGCTGGAATGCCTTGGTGTTTGACAGAAGAGTACTATTGTCTTTAGTTTTACGTTCCTGTTTCAAAGCAGTTTGTTTTCAGAGGCTGGTTGATTGTTCCAGGAATCCATAATCACGGAAAGTGTTTACTTTTGGAAATAGCAAAGTAAACTGCATTGCTAGGCAAACCTGCATAAGTGTTTAGTCTCAGGGGAATAAAAATCGGGTGAGACTCTTAGAACCTTCATGCCTTAAAAAAAAAGAAAAAAAAATTACTGGAAGGAATTTTAGTCTATTTTATTTCCAGTTGTAATTGTATTCATGTGTATTGTTTTAATAGTTCGCATGTGATAAGATTTAGCAGTGAGTAAAACGTACAGATTTTCATGTTGCCACTCAGAATTTTGATGTTTTCACTCCAGCTGTGGTATAGTAACCTTTTCTCATCCTCTTTGGACTCTTGCCCTCTATAAGCCTCGTGATCTAATTTTAGGAACACTATCTTGGCTCTCACTATGAAAGTTGATTATCTTGGAAGACGTGTGATTCGACTTCTCCATCAGCTCTCTTAACACCACTCGCTTCTCCAGTGTCTGCAAGTACCCTTCTAGGTTCTTGTCGCATCTATCATTTTAAAGCAAAGCATAGCACTCTGCTCCTGAATGATCCTGGTACTTCTCTGGATCTTTGCCTAATGCAGTGTTGCACCATCACCTGCTCTTTCCCACTGGCAGACTTTGCCAGGTGTTCCTCCCGGTGTAACACACAGCCACACTCGTGATACCGTCTGTGTTTTAGACAACTTCAATTTTTCAATCCCAAGTATGGGGGTGAAAAAGAATGATTGTCACGTTGCAGGACGCTTTCATTTGCCGAAGCATCCAAAATTAATTTATAAGTTAAAGTGTGTGCAAACAAATTGTATGAGGAGTGAAGTAAGTGAACTTAAGAACATAAGGTACCATGTTCGTAAGTTCTTTAGTACCATGTCTTAAGACAGACCCTTAATCTGAATCAGTATGGTCATTCTTGTTTTCCATGGTAAGCATAAACAGATACCTGAAGAAGAATAAATGGGGCAAACGTGCATAATATAATACATTCCCCTAGTACTCTCCCAGCCTTTGGCCATTTTTAGCTCAGGGATTTCCTGAGCCTGTTGTGCTTTGTTACTCTAGTATGGTGTTTTTCCAGTTTGCCTTCAAGCCTATTTAAACTTGCCGCCACAGTATCCTTAGGCAACAATTTCTGTGGATCAGGGATTTTTTGAGCTTGCTTCCCGTCAGCTTCATTTAATGTTCTAGTTATTGTCAGTCCCCATCCATCTTCCTTATGCCACTCACAATTTGTAGACCTCTGTCAGATTTCCTCTGTGGTAACTTGTCCAAGGTGAAGAGTCCCAGCACATTCGGTTCCTCCTCAGTTTGAAGCCATTTCTTACCTTTGATAATCATTGTTGTCTTTTGATGTATCTCTGATATATCTGGTTCTTATATGTCTGTTCTTATATATCTGGTTTGATAAGAGGTGGCTGTGATTCTGTATGGTGGCATAATTATGTTTTCTATTTTGTTCTCTGTTCCTTTGCTAATAATTCATAATACTTGATTTGTGTTTTTATTGCTGATGAGCACTGAGCTGATATTGTCATGGAATTACCTATCATAATCCAAAGTCTTACTTCTGAGTGGCAATGGTCAGCTCAGAGCCTCCCCTTTTGTACATCAGGTCAAGATTATTTTTTCGGATACATTGTTTTGCCTTCACGTATATTGAACTTCGTCTGCCATTTTTGTTCTTCAGTCACTCTGCAGCTATTTGCAGTCATCTGTCAGCCTTATAGCCTTTGCATAGCTTTATGTCATCAGCAAACTTTGTCACCTTGCTGCTCGCTGCTTTCCTGTGAATGTGCTGAACAGAGCAGATGCCTCTATAACTCAGCTGGTACTTCCCTCCATTTCGAGCACAAACCCTTAATGCCTACCCTCTGCTTTCAGTTTTTTTGGTCCAATTATGTCCTCATGCCAGACCATCCCTCTTAGGCCATGGCTATGTAGCTTTCTTTAAAACGTTTGATTGTCTCCCATATTGAAGTGTCCACATACGAAAATATAATCACTGCTGGAAAGCAGTGGGGGATGACCCATAAATGTAGCCATTGAAATAGGATAAGCTCATTAATGTTGAAAGGGGGGAAAAAAAATCTATTAAGCAGGTCAGGGTATAAATTTCTTCATTGGTTACTATACTTTAGACCAAAAAAGAAAAAGAGCTTTTCACAAAGAACTTTTCAGTCTTGTTCATTTTGTCCTCTTCTTTGCTTCTCATGGGACATGAGGAGTGAAGAAGCAAAATGCTTTATTTTGATTTGTATAGACAGCTGCTGTTCTGAAATTTGACATCAGTACTTCCTGAAGGTAAAGATTCTGCCTCAGTTTTCATGAAAAATACAGTTGTCTGTCTAGCTATATGCCCGCATTTTTTTAGCACCTGCTTTTACTCAATCCAAATTACTGGTGAAAATATTTTAGCCAGTTCTGTTTGGTCTGTGCTGTATTCCCAGTTGGTGCCAGATTGTTCCTAATTGTCCTGTTAGATATCTACTGACCTGATCCTCATGGGCTGCAGGTAGGTACAGCATCATGAAACTATTTTAAGTAACAATTTGGAACCAAGTATCTGATTTTTCTTTCCTTGCTATCCTGTACAGATAAAGTTCCTAACACAACCTGCTAGCAATTTATCTAGTTTTAAATGGTTTAGAGCCGCTCCTGATAGGCGAGAAGACAGGAGGCTGATTGCTTCAGGGTGTATATGAAAGTGAATAGGGTAGATTTGTATTGTTTACTGCTTTTGGCCAGAGATGGTAATTTTCTTCTTTGAAAGAAAATCAGTTTACATTCTCTCAATAAATAAACACAGTGATTATTCTAAGACCCATAGGCAGTTTCAGTACTTCATGTATCTTATTTTGTATATTTCTGTGCTATATGCATTTGTGTGACACTGTTTAGCTATGCGACACAGATTTTTGTTAACTGAATGTTGCAAACAAGCTGCATCTCAGCACTGAGTAATATTTAAATAATTTTCAGTGAATGATTTCAGGTGGATTTGATTAAAGTGCGTCTGAGGAAATGGGAATTTTTATGATGTTTGATAGGAATTCAATAACTTTAACTCTAGGAATTACTTGAGATGTGGTTTGAAGGCTGATTATTATATTTCGTTGAGTTATTTAGCTCTCACTTGGACTTTCATTTTGGTAAATACAATGTATTTTAGACCACATGAAAAACAACTCTTAGAATGCTTTAATGACAGTTCTTAGAATGCTTTAATGCGAGTGGCTGCCTACATGGAATCTTATTTCAGGGCTTAGAGTAAAAATTCTTATTTTGACATATTTAAAGGTCTGTGAAAAAATACATTTGTGAACATGTAGAGTTCGAGAGTTCCTCTGCTCATTTAATGATGATACTTTTAACAGGAAGATACGTGGGATGAAGAGGGTTAGTCTTTGTACAACAATGAACTCTGCTTTTGATGAGAGGCTCCTACCACTGCACAGAACAAATACATAGACGTAGTGATGTAAAGGAGGCTCAAAAAGTAAAATCCAAGGACTTTAGAAAAAGTTGAGTTCTAGGGCAAAGTGTGCAGCTCAGCATTGTCTCTTGACCAAGTCTCAGAAGCAGCTCAGCCAGGAAAATTCCCTTTTGGCCAGTCTCTTAGGAATGTTGGAACAGCTTGTTGACTTGCAATCTTGTTGACTTACACTCAGTGGAAATTGTGTGTGACAGAGCAGGTAATAATCACCTCTGCAGGTTATGGCACATTTTAAAATAATCTAAAAAAACCCAGCAGTTTTGATACTTCTCTACACTCCTAATGCATGAAAGTGAATGCTAAGTTATTTTAAAACTTCCGTTCAGATCCCTTATCTGTATCGGAAGATCTGACCGGTAAAAATACTATTATACTTCTTACGACTCACAAAAAAAAAATTAAATTATAGTATTTTAAAATTGAAAAGGTAAAATCTTAAAAAAATTGCCAGAAATAAGATTATATGTGTGACCATGGTTGGTCCCCTTTGTATTTGTGCATTGTGATAGTCTTTAAATACAGTATGAAATTTTCTTATTCCATGGAACTGTTGCCTGGGTAGGCCTGAATGCACATGGTAGATGTTCACTTAGCAAGCAACCATAAAATATATACGTTTGTTCCTGATGTTTCTCCTGATGCATCTCCTTATAGTTTATTTTTTTTCATGCTGTTCAAATTCTTCTGTAAAAGTGCTGGCATTTTCTCATGGGCTTTCCTATGCTGCTCTGTGTTATCATACCTTTTAATTCAAGTTTCACTGATGCCGATCGTGCCATCTATTTCTTTCCATCTCCCTTCTCTAGCTTCTGTCGTCTTTGCCCTTGAATCAAACAGCTTGTTTGCCTTTCTGAGTTCATTGTGGGCTTCACTGAGAGAAATGGAGAAGAATTTTATTATCCTGTCCTCTTCGGTGTTGAAAGCCCACTACTTAAGAATGAGAGTTGTGCCCCACAGCTGCAAGCTAGCTCAGGCTGAGTTGTCTGCAAATGTGTCATATGTAGTTTAGTCAACCATAGGAGCTGAGAATTTTGAATTTTGTTTTGGGCCCTCTTGGATAAGATTTCCCTCAGTTTCATCATTTGGCCAAATTTGTGTAATTTTTCACAAGAGCACTGGGGAGCACATATGATCCAAAGACGATTTCCTGTTAAATACCAAAATTGGATTTAGGTACTTGAGAACAATATATATGAAAAAAACCATATACGCATATTAGTTTGCCAAAACTTCTTAATGTCAGCAAAAAGTATTACCAGTCCTGCTTTCAGAAATGGCTAGATTGTGTTGCAGATTTCTTCCACAGTCATTGAGAGTGACGACAGCAGTAAGCCTGAAAAATTTTAGATTAACTGTTTAACAATCAGAAAGATTTGTCTACACAAGAAACTACACTGTTGCAGAATTCAATAGGTTTTGAATTTATATTGCCTGTTGCTGAGGATGCTCATTTCTATGGAGTCTCTTTTTAATTTATTTCACTTAGAAAACATAATTACAGCATGTTTTAAGGTGAGGTAATAGAGTCTGAATAGAAAATTCCGAAAGAACAAGCCTGCAGTACATATTCTGGACTATTTCTGTGTAAGAAAATAGCACACCACAACCCAAAAAAGTGAAGCATAATCAATTATTTGCTGCTCAGATAACAGGCAGATCTGGATACTAAGAGATCTACTCAGGGTGCTATATGGCACACGTGCTTTGTTGGTATTAGCACCTCAGAACCACTGAGTTTCCTGGTGCTGCATGACAGCAGACTAGATGAAGCACAACACGGAACTAAACCACTTTCCTTTGCACATGCCTGATTGCTGTCAAGCATATAAAGCATTTAGTCACATCAGTACCTCCTTGTGCCATCCTTGGCCTTTGGGCTGCTGCCATTGACTGTGGCAGGATTTGTGCCAAACGCAGCCTTGTATCCCTTCCAGAGTCACTTGAGTTGCTCCACATACAGAAGTGTCCCTTTTTGCATGCAGCTTTGCTTAGCCTGTCATGGATGTGCTTTATCCATGGCACGGATAATCTCCAAACCACGTAAGCCTCACAAGAATTATGAGGATGATGATTATATGGGGAAATGTTAACACCTGTTGATGCTATCAGTTATAATTCTAGTACATGGATAGTATGAATTATAGTAGTGACCTCACTTTGCAATGAAATTCAAGGTGTTTAGTGTCCTAATCAGGTACTAAAAAATTACACTGACCACACCTCTGCCTTTAACAGACTGCTTATTTTGGCCAAGTGTTCTTTTGAATATTCCTTCCTCTTGAAGAAAGCTTTGGAAGATGGTGAAAGCATGCTAATTGCTGCTTCCTTGTTTCATATTAATTCACTTGTTTTTTAAAAAGTTTGACATATTTATGTATTCAGTGACTTAATTCAACTTTTCAAAAACAGGATTTACTCTTGCTCCTGGGGATTTCTGTGACAACTTCAGTTTCATTTATAGGTGCAGATATTTGGCTTTACACTTAAGTCAGTGTTCAGTTAATAACGTTGGATCTTGGTAGACAAAGACATCTACAGGAGGAGGATGGAGGAAGCAGAACAGTGCTAAATAACATGTTGATACTGATGAGTGGAACCATAGTGCAAAAGCAATTGACTGTTAAAAAGTAGCAAATAAAACTAAATAAACCAGTGTCCAGCTCTATTTTTTTTATCTCTATACATATAAGATGAAGTATGTTAAATCATGTGTTACGTAAGGATGATATAGTGGCTCAATTAAAAGTTTTGGTAGTAAAATCAATAAATCTGTTAGCTCTTAGTTTATGTTACTAATATCATAGGATTGACTATCCTTTACAAAGCATTTATACTTGTAAATATTGAGATCAGTTTTATGCAAATTTTTTTCCCGTGAACAGCATTCGCTAGAGGTGTTTTTTTTTGTTACCTCTGTCCTTTTGCATATGTAAATAGAGATAATAACTACTTATAGGGAAAATTATTAGATCTTTAGCTTGTCAACACACCTTTTTTCATTTTTGACAACTTGCATTCTGCTTTATGCAGACTGTTACTTTAATTCCTGCTAACACTCTTTGTGTTTTCATTTCATGGATATATTTGTTGCCTCGTATACCTGACTACTAGCGAGATAAGAGATTAAATCACTTTAGGAGTACCTTGAGGCATTCATCTGTGCTGGGTAACTGTCCTTTGGACAGAACTGGAAGTAGTGAAATTTTCAAAATGTGGGCTGTAAAGCCCAGCTGACGAGAGCTATTCATGATTGCTGCTGCATGGAGTATTTGTTTAGCAAAAACCAAATACAATCCTTTGCTTAAGAGATGGTGGTAGGTGCAATGGCACGCCAGTTCGTAATGAAAGATCAGAGAGAAGAGTAGTGAGTAGACAGACTCATCAGTTTGTTGAGAGTCTTAGATTTGGAGAAACCCTAGCTGTCTTCCTTCCTTGGTATTTATATTCCATTTTCTTTACCAAGCTATTGTGTATTATATTCATTCTTTATTTTTGCATAAATGGGGCAGCAAATACCTACTACAGAAGCAATGACAGCTGATAAGCAGTTTTGAAAGATGGAATGAAATTTTGAGTTCCTCAAGCATTGCCTTCTTCCATTTTGATACTCTTCGGGTCTTTAAAATATGAGAACACTGCTCGTGGAAGTTGGTGTATCAATGTAAAAAGGTTTTTAAGCAAAGGAAAAGATGGAGGAAAATTTGAGGTGACATTGTGATCAACGTGCTTTGTTTTCCCAACATCCATGCCTGAATCTTGCCCAAAGTCTGCCATTTTTTCCTTTTGGTATCCATTGTGAATAGCACAGCTGCAATAGACTTGCACAATACTCCTTGTATCTGTCAGAAAGAGGCTGATGGAGAGACATTCATGGAAGGGTACTGCTTTCCTACTCATGATAAGCTCAACTCCTCCAGGATTCAAGGAAAAGTAGTAGTTGCCTCCAGATAGTTTCTTACAATTTTATACTTGTTTTTCATGTTTAGCATATGATGAATTTAATTATTGGCTGAACCTTGCTGTGTTGAAGGCAGTCATTTTTTTTCTGGGCTTACAGATGAGGAATACTAAAGCACAGCAAAATTAATTTATTTGTCTGTGTTCCTTCCATGAGTCAGCAGCACAAGTAGGAAATAGAGCTCACTCTTATTCTTAGTCCCAGGGATATTTCATCCCAAGAATAGGCCGATATACTTTGGTCCCTGAACAATACCCTGCCCTTATATAGCTTTTAAAAATAATTATTGCACAGATCCAGAGTTGAGCAGATTGCCAAATACGATGTAGACAGGGTTTTTTTGTCCGCAGGCATGTTGACAGGAACCTTTGGTTTCCTTTACTTCCTCTGAAGTATTAAGGAGAGCTCCATTGTTAAGACTATCTGACTGTGTTCTGCACCTGTAGTTTTCTAAAACAGCAGCATTGGGGTTGTTTTTGCTGGGGTTTTTTTCTGTTTTTTTTCTTCCTACATTTACTGTCTGTGAAAGGGGAAGTTCTGGAAGAGGAAGGGGGATAAATGAGTCAGGGTTATACTGGATTATCAAAAGTGAACTGCTAGCAGCATATATCATTTTAGTCATGTTCCTGTGCCTTCTGGAGGTCTTCAGAAATTCACATGTTTCTTCAGAAATTTTTTTTTTTTTCATGATTTGTCCTGAACTTAGTGCATTCCTGTCTGTGCCACTTGTCAGTAGTTAATGGCAGAAGTATCATCTATGAAGGGGCTTTATGGGCAGCTATGATATTCCTCATGGTGGCAAAATACAAACGGGAAATAATTTGGAAAGGGCTTTTTTCACAGAATGGAAGTCTGGGGCACAAAATGTAAAAGCTCTCGGAGAGCAGCGTGGAAGAGCTCGGGACATGGGTCTCCGCTTCCCTCTTCTGTACCTGAATCACAAGACTATTCTGTCCGTTTGAATTAGTAACATGTATTTTGTAGGATCCCTGTGTTTTACTGCAACTCGAGCATATGGATCAGAAATCTGTTTTGAATATAACTAATTATGTGAAATGTGCTCTGTACATATGCTTTGGATTTTGAAGCTTTAATATTTGGGGGAACGGATTTTTAAAAGTTAAACAATTCACCTTATGCAGGCATTTCAAAATTTCTTTTATCTTGGTTCATAAGCAGTTATGATTTGCAGTTTTGCCAGCTAATGGAGCTGTCTTTTTGTACAATTATTCTAAATAAGAATTGTAGAGGAATTATCTGTTACTTAGTAATAGTCTGGTATACTTTTATGTCAGATTTATCTGGAAAATATTCTTAGCTGTCAAACGGATTTTATTCTAGCTCTAAAGACTGTTTTTCTGTGCCAGGGGATTGAGTTATATATTATGAGCTTGGAAGTTGATGTATTGTTTATTACAGCAGGTTGTTGTTTAACAAGGTATATCTATGTGGATGCAGAAAGATTAAACACTTACTAGATGCAATGAAGAAGGAAACCCAGCAGTAACCTAATTTTTGGAATGACATAACTGCAAAGATATACAGTCTGACTTCTTTTCTACACTATGGTTTTTTCGTAGAAATATGTATAGTTGTAAAATAAAAATAATTGTTTTTCATGGGAGATAGTAACATACAAGCATGAAAGTGGAAGTGATATACACATACAATATGTAAGCAGGTTTATGCATTTTCAAGTTGTTGCATGAGATACAAGTACATATTGCTAAAATGACTGTCTTGCTTATTGTCTGTGAAATCCAGTAATTATGAAGGATCAGGGCACAGATGTATGCTTTGCTTTGTATATTTATGTATATGCTGATTCTGCCAAGCGTATTTGTTTGGAGCTCTCCAAGTTTGGAGGCCTCTGAGTGTTTTACTCTGTTCATCGCATACACAGGCAGTAAATGCAGGACACAGGTGTTCCTCCCACCTCATAATCAGGCCAGTGGCAGAAAGAAAGTGACACTGCCTAATTCCCTCTCCAGTTCTGTTTGCTAGACCATATTGCCTTCCAAAAAGTAAAATTAGCTTTTATACAGTGATTATACAGTTGACATGGCCAAAACTTATCTGTATTATTGCATGCTGGTCATGCTTTGCTTTCCTGTTTAATAGATTCAGGAGGGTAGGACTGCTTCAGAGCTTCTACTACTAGCTGCCACTGTTCTGGTTGTGACTGGGATGTTGTAATATTTCCATTATTAAGCCCTGTTTTCAAATCGCATGTGACTGGGTATTTGAAAAGTCCTTCAGTTATGAAATCTTTGCAGTATTCTCTAGCCTGAACCCCTTCCCCGGAGTTGAAGAGAAAATTGATTCAGAATATAGTAATTTACTGAAAAGTGAACAAACTCACAATTCTTGTTTTCAGGCTTTATAAAGTCTGTATTTTAGAAAACTTGCTGATGAGATATAACTCCAAAAGACAGATTAATTTTGAAATCAAGAAAATGCGTCTTTCTTCTGATTAACCAAAAGATATTTGCTGATTCAATAGACCTTTACAAGTTTATACTAAATGAAAGTTCAATTTTTAATTTTTATATCTGAGGTGTTCTGGGGTTGGTTCAAATCTTGTTGGTTCTTCAGTAGATCTGTCATGTACAAACATGTCTGGCCACAAATAATAGAGTATGACTGAAAAACTGATACTTCAGAAATCAAATTCTACAAGGGGTTTGAACTGTGTGGCATCGGTTTGAGTTGGCAAAAGAAAGTTAGCAAAAGCTAAGGATGAATCATAGGAAAAACATCAAGTAATAGGTGTTGACTATGTTACAAATAGTATGGAACAGACCTACAGTATGCATTACATAAAATGCAGTTGATATAGCATCATTTAGTGTCAAAATATTCTTAAATCTTACCACAGTAGCTATTATATTGTGGAGAATGATAATCTCAGTTCAATTTGGTATAAAGAGGCAGTGTTGTTTGATTTTGATTTCTGAAAGCATGAAACCCATTCGCTCTACAGAAATAAAGCAAATGTTTGTGCTCTGTACCAGGTATAACATAGCTGAGGAAAGAAATCCCACCTCTAACCTGCTCCAGGTTGCCAATGAAAGTATATTATAATTTTAAACCCTGAAGGCTGGCTGCTGAGGCATTAAAACCATTGTTTTGCTGTAATTTGAAGAGCATTTTTTTGAGGTGTAACTCCAATATGATCCCTTAAGATATCCCTCCCCTGCTAGAATCTAGTGAGTCAAAGGTATCGACTCAGCTCTTCTGTGCCACCGGACTGCCAGTACAATTGTCCCTCTACCACTACAACAGTCTTCACTGTGACCAGGAGAAGAAAAGCCCGTTACTGTCAGAGATGCAGGCTGAGTTGATAAAGATTGGTTTCTTTACAGTCTCCTGGTGGGAATGAGACCTAAAATAGGTGGCTCAGATTGACCAGCTCTTTGGCTTCCATTAGGGTTATTCACCAAAATGCTGAAGCTGATGGTTTTAGTTGTTTTTCAAATAAATAAGACTTGAATACCTTGTCTTACACTTATGAATGGAAAGTAAGATGGAAAACTTTTTGACACTGCTCTATCTTTATATGGTCGGAGAAAAAGGAGTCATCCTAACTTAGAAAATGGAGCTGTGCAGGCTGCCAAGTGGATAAAGCAGAATATGTGCTTCTTGAGATGCCCTGGGAAAGCCCTCCACAAGACAGCAAAAGTACATGTGCTAAAATGGATAGACATTGTCAGAAGAGTGAAATGCACAGGTAGGGAGAGTCACCGGCCCACCCTGATGGCATCATTTCTGCACCTTGTATAATTCTTGAAAACCATTTCTGAAATCATTGAGCTTTGTATCTCTGTCTCAGTAAGTTACTGAGATCTGGTATCACATAAGCATACCTTAAGCAAAAATGGTGCAATATGTCCTTTACAATTCTAAAGAAAAAATATGAGTGAAAAGTTAAGACATGATTTATCATGATTATTTGATACCAGAGAAGGACTTGAGATAATAATCTGGTACGGCAAGAATCAAAATTAAGGAAGAAACACAGCCACCATATATATAAATGATCAAGAATTTGCCATTTTCTGCTGCACATACATGCTGTGATGTATGTTCAGGCACAGATAAGGTTCTAGTTGGTTTCAAGTTTCAGCTTTGCAGTCAGATAGAAAGAAGGTATCTTAGTTTGATATTAAAACACTTTTCCTTGTTTATACAAATACAAACAAAACAATTTAGCTTTTTTCTTTGTTTTAACCAACTTGTATAATGAAACAAAAGTGTGTTGATGCACTTAGTGACTGGTGCTGTTCAAAGAGGGAAGGAACAGGCTTTGTGATTTAGATACAGCCATTTGGATGCATGTCTATACTGTGCATTTGCTGTCCAGTTCCTACCACATTAGTTCTGGTCACGTGCTGTGCAGCTGTACCTAACAGGTAATGCATGTGCATGGACGTGCGCATACAGACACACACACACTCCCCTCTGGGTAGGGAAGTGCCCCAGATGACACCTGTATGTGACTTCATCCCTTAGTTCATTACAGGGCTCAAGCCTCATGAATCCAACAAGCTCACTAGGTAAATTTGTACCTGAAAAGAACCCCTGCAGCATAGTACATTGCTAATGTAGACAGATATATGGTGTACCAGGCAAGGGAGAGCTCTGTTCAAACTTGCACTGAATTATGTTCCCATCTGTCCTGATACAGAAAGCTGCTTGCTTAATCTTGGGTCTAGGTCAGGCTGAGGAAGCCACATTAAAATAGCTGTTGCTTGCTCTCTGCATCAGGCTTGAGTTCTGAGGAGTAAAATAATGAAGAACACGTGTGTGTAATTAAAGTACAAAGGAAATAGGAAGGGGGATAGCAAGGAACAAATCCAGAAAATACGGAACAGTTGGGCATCATAATTATAGACATCTGATTATACTGGAGGAATTAAAGGACTCTGAAAGAATTAGCTCTACAACCATTTTGAATCTTGAGAGGAGGCAGAGTGTATTCATCAGGGGTTTGTTTGTTTGTTTTAAATTACTTATGTTTTAATAATAACTATTTTTACCATAGTTTTCCTGGTAGCAAAACCTATAGTAAGATCTGCAACACTGCTTCCACAGGAATCTCTATTATAAGTTGTTCACAAATCTAGTTGAAATAATTAGTGCTTCAGGATGAAGTTGAGTGTTCTTTTAGGAAGACCTCAGGAAATATGTTGAACTGCATTTTTGAGCATTCTGAAAACTATTTGGTATGCATGTGTAAAAATCTATCTTAATCTTTTCATGTGGCTAGGGACTTATGAATAAGTTTGTATTTATTTAAAATACTGTCTATAAGTAGTCATAAATTACATGGCTGATAAGCATTTTATTATGTTTTTCATTAAATTGTTTGAGGCACTATTAAGTAGTACCTGAGGTTGTGAAAGGTGAATGGGCTTGACACAGGACACTTCTTACTCATTAAAATATTTCATTAAAATACATAAGAACACAAATTCTTCATCAGAAACTGCTCAGTCTCCTGCGCTTCATATATCAGGTGGGAAAATACCCCTTTTTTACTGCAAGGATCATCTAAGGAATCTCCAGAAGATTGCTTCACCCTTCTCTTTCCTCCCCCCACCATCTCCTAGAGACTTTTTCCATACAAAAGGATTATTTGCATTTAAGGATGTTGTGTTCTTTGCACTATACTAAATGGGATTTCTGTGCCAAAAAATAAATAATTTCTGATTAACTGATACAAGTCTGGAAAGCTTATGGGAGTGAGCTGATAGCAAAGAAACTTGATTTTTGTTTCTAACATGCCACTGAAAGCTGAAAGCAAGTTTTAACTGAAGAGAAGGCATTTGAAAAGAGAATAGGAAGTAGCTGCAGTAAGGGAAAGCTGGAAAGAATAAAAAGAATAAAATTGTCATAGGAAAAAAGAATAAACCTAGTCCTGTGCTGTGTTTATATTTCTATAAACCTGGACTGAAATAGCTTTGATCTCACATATAAACTATGTTTTGAGGGTTTTGGTGTGTTGTTGTTTTGGGGTTTTTTTAATGTATTTGCTGTCTAATTAGTATAAATTCCTGCTTCTGCAATGATTAAATGAAATAGAAATGCACGAGCTTAATCTTTATAGGGATCAGAAATGTAGCTGGAATATGCAGTTGAGAACTCAAATCTGTTCTGTTGCTGAACAAATGATTTTATATTCATGGAGATGTGTCTTCAGAAGTGCATGGAAACACGAACTACTGATTTGTATTCCTTTGTGTTTTCAGTTGAAAGCTCAGTGTTTTTCTGGTGTCACACAGTGATTATTACACAAATATGAAGGATATATGAGGTACTGAAAGACTGATTCAATTTATTCCATTTTAAGGATTTGATGTGATTTTCCCCTCCCCCCCCATTATATCCACAGGAGAAACCTAACAAAGCTGTCCCTCATCTTCAGCCACATGCTAGCAGAAATAAAGGCTATTTTTCCAAATGGCCAATTCCAGGGTGATAACTTTCGTATCACCAAAGCCGATGCTGCAGATTTCTGGAGAAAATTCTTTGGAGATAAGTAAGTACTAACATTTTGCAAAATCCTTAATTCTTTCTAATTATAAGCATGAAAAAGAATGATATTTTCAAAAATCCAAATAATGGTTCTAAGTATGTGGGTGGGCATTTAAAAGGTAATTTCTTGTCCAAGTCTTTAAATTGGCTGAAATTGCTAAATTATTAACAATCTTTTTTTTCAACGTAGTTTGCTCAAAGGATGAATAAAAATGTATGGGCAGTTCTATCAAGGGCACTTACACTCAGTCATAAATTGGACTACATTGCATGAAGTTTATTGGTTCCATTCTAGGGTGAAGATAGTACATTGTTTTCATAATGTACATGGCAAATCATGGCCTTTCATATTATATATATCTATATATTCTATAAATGATAACTGTAAAGTCTGAATTAGGAACTTGATATTGGTCTCATGGACAGTATGCTTCCTTATCCTGTCGTTAACTTTCTAACTACTACAATATTTAGTGGGTTTTAAGTGATTGAAATGAATATGTTTTTATTATCAAAACTTTTTTTCTACAACTGTACTACCTATAACGTAGTCACCGGGGACTAATGATTTCTTTTGTTGAAGTTCTGTTACAGAATAAGATAGAATAACTGGAGATATGTCAGAAGGTTTAATCAAAAGCAGGTTTTGGAGAAACTTGTTATTCAAGAATGGGTCATAAAGTGAATGCTAAGTGTGACTTGTAGATATGTGATTAAATCCTTATAGCAAATGCAGTATTGAACTTGTAAAAGTAAGCAGGTGCAGGTGTGGGATTTTTGTTTGTTTCTGGGAAACAATTTTCTTTATGATACAGATATAGGCTAATAGAAGATGCATAGCTTCATCACTTTCTCATATGGAATGTTAATCAGTGTAACAGTGACATAAGAGGGAAAAGATATGAGGTTTGTATATTTTACAATATAATGGAGCAGTCATTATGGTCATCAAGTCTGATATCTTGCATAATGTAGGCCATAGCAAGTCACAGAACAATTCCTGCAACAATCTGTTACGTTTTCTGAGCAAGAGCAACTCCTAAGTCTTTCATTCTGTTTTTAGAATACCAGTAGGTTGGCACTTTTGCAAATTAATTTTGTTCAGTGTGGATTTATAATAGTTTCACTTCCTTTTTTTTTTTTTTGCTAGTCTAAACACACCTACTGCTAGCTTCCAGCTTTCTGGTTTCATCTGGTGTTATCTGGTAACTTCAGTCTTCTAACAAATTTCTTTCCCATGTAGATAATGTTAAAGTATAATCAAGTTGCTGTATCAGTCTTCTTTTTGTTAGAGGAAAGGAATCTGACCATGTTTTGTGTTATCCATTTTAACGTGAAGATGATCTTCAAAATATCTACGAAAGTGCAGATAACTTTATCTGAAGGATTAGTTTACATGACATGTAGGGGTCTCGATCAGATGAGGCTTTTAAAAAACATGTCAGTCAAAAAAAAGAAAAACAGGAGCTTTAAAAGAATGCCTAATGATCATCTTTGTTCAGTGTTTCTGTTGTCTCTTCCTCTCTTTCTCCCCTTTGCTTAGCAACTCTCAAAATTTAAATCTCCTTGTGGTCCTCTTCTCCTGTTGGGCTCTGTCCTTGAATGACCTTTACCAGCTGTCTTGATCGCAAATTGCATTTCTGTCATTGGGATTTACAGATCTTGTCTTCTGCAAGCTGCTGTTTCTTTCTGTCATTTCATCTTAACCAGTTTCATCAGCTTACCTATTCACTGTCATGTCCCTTTATGTATTTCTCTACTAACTTATGCTTTCTGTGTGAGATTCAAGTTTCCTTCCAACGGTCCTGCCAGTTTCCTTTGGGAGATGGCACAATAGGTAGGTACTTGAGGTGTCAGACAGTAGGAAGCTAACACATTAATAAGTTTTTTTTATCAGAACAAGGTTGGTAAGAAGAATTTTTCAACTGCCTTGGTCCATCTCAACAACTGTGCTCTACCCTTGTCTTTCTCTTGTTCACACTTGACTCTTCTCTTTCCTGAGTCATCCCCTGGAGCACTTCTTTCCAATCCTTTTCAGGGCCCCAGACTCTTGCCATGCCTTTTTTTATGCTTTGGTTTTTCCCTGCTTATGTAAATTTCTTCATAAAATGCAACTTTAAATATGAATTCTCAGTACTAACCATCTGACATCCTCCCCTCTCCCCTGTATGTACTTTGATAGTTTGTTTGGTTGTTTTTTTTTTTTTTTTTTTTGGGGGGGGGGGGGGGGGGTGGGGTTTTTTTTTTTTGGTTTTTTTTTTTTGTTTGGTTTGGTTTTGTTTTTTGTTGTTGTTAAAGCATCCATGCACCAAAAATGCTTAGGAATCAAGGCAGTTTTGGGACGTCCAGTTAATTACATATGTAACCTTGGTCATCTAGTATAGCCTGGAAGATTTTTGAGTTCTGTCTTGTCAGGTGCTTTACTTTCAGACTAGGTAAATAACCACTGTTATTAGTGTTCCCAGCTCTTTTCTAATAAACTGAAGCTGTTTTAGTTACCTGTCTTTTAAGCAGTGAACAGTTGATCTGTGCTTGGCAGCCTTGCCATTATCTCAGGTTTAGTTAATTGTGCTTAAGTAACTGTAAAACATGTAACAGCATGTATGTCAAATAAACAGATGAAAAAAAGGTTTATTTGGCATTACGTTTAATCTCTTCGTTAAACAAAATGCTTGAAGCTTTTTAAATATTAATTATTTTCTAATCCATTTAGAAATATACGGCAGGTATGCCTGTGAGCCACATCTTTTACAATGGGCCTATTACGACAAATTAGTTTGCAAATATGCTAGTATCACTTCCTTAGAAGCAGAACCTACATAAAGATTTTGGGTGTTGCAAACAACTGATAAAATCTCTTTCTAACCTGACCACCTAAAGGTGGGCCCCTAGGACTATCTGAAACCTCCAGCTCTGGTTAGGTATGCAATGCAATGAAAGAGCACAGGGAGGAACTATATTGTATGTTCCCTGGCTCCACCTCTATTTTACAGGGCAAGCCTGGACTCCTCACTTGTTTGCAAAAAGCAGCCCTTACTCTGAGGTCACTAAGTAATGCTGCTCAAGATTAGAGCATAAATAAAAAGTAAGTTGTGCTGGATTTTCGCTTCTGATAGGTAAATTGTAGCACAAGAAATAATTCTGATGCATTGTTTGATCTGATTGGAAGGAGGGAATTGGAACTATTAGATTAATTTATGATTTTTTCCAGCATAATATTATAATAAAAATAATCTTCCTGTTTCTAAACATAATGAATTGGAAGCTTTTATATAATCCGTTTTCTGCCTTGATTTCTTTCTGAAATGTTGTCATTTTTTTCTTTTTTAGTTTGAAATATTCTAAATAGCAAGAAGGAGGTCATAGCCATTTATGGTTTTAAGTTGACCCTTTGGCTCTTAATTTTTTGAAAATGCAACCTACACTTTCATTTACAGAAAGCAATATATTATAATTTGCTGAGGAATAAAATCCAAAAGGTAAAATTTCCAGGAGTCTCGTTTGTAGTTTAAAAAAAAAAAAAAAATCTATATCTGATTTCTTTAACTGCTCTTCCCTAATGAATGGGGAACTTCTAATTTTGTTGGTTACATTTGTCTGTCTGAACACTTGTTTTAAAGTTGTGCAGCTATAACTAAGTTTGTTCATCCTGTTACTAATAAGTATCATAGGATGCAGTCATTCTTTTTGTGTTTAAAGCTAGTCAGGTGTACGTTCACGTGACTTCAAACTCATTAACAAAATAAATGGCTAGGCTAATTATTTCAAGTCTCTGATGGTCACACATCTAATTGCTCTTTGAATTTCTGTAGAAAACACAGAAGTAGAACTCAGCAATGGCTCCATCAGAGCAATGTGCTGAGATAACTTCACACATTGTTGGCCTTCAAATACCTTCTCAACTTTTGCATTTCTGGTACACCTCTACAAAACAACTAGATAATGTCAGTAGCTAGAGGAGCGTGGATGGGAGAGAATGCTATGGTGCTTGTGAGAGCAGCAGATACGTCAGTAATGGAAATCATCAGCCCTCACATAGGCAGAGTGTGCAAAAGGAGTAAATAGAGCCTTTACAATTGTGAGGTTTTCCAGTATCGCATGTTTCAGAGGAGAAGGGAAACCTTGGAAGTGACACGATGTTTGGAAGGGATCTGGAGAGACTAATGTGGGGTTTAGGGATGTATAGGGAGGATTGATGGGGTTTAGGAATGTATAGGGAGGATTGATAAGTCAAGGTAGTAGATAATGAGATTTTGATTATCTGGGTGAAAGGAGAATGTGGACAATAGCAGTATGATGAAGGAAGAAATGGAGGAATTGATTCCTCTGCAAGGGCAAAGTAGCAGAGAAATTAATATGTATCCAAATTAGGGGGTAGGTGAGGAGGTCAGCAGTGTCAGATAGAAGGCCCAGGATGGTTTTGGTGTATTGACACTATTAAGGAAACCGACAGAGAAAAGCTGTCAGGAAGATGAGGGAATAGAGAGAATTTTGGATTTGCTTTGTGACAACAAAAATCAGGAACAAGTGAGAACTTTCCAAAGGCTGAATGACTGGAGTAGGCTGGGAATGGAGCTCTTTGGCATATTCACAGGCTATGAGGAAGAAGAGAGCCTCTTAAAGAAAGTAAAGGAGCTGACTGAAAAACAACTAAGAAATAAATTGACACAAGCTTTACACCATGGTCAAGGTCAAGATTTTAGGTTAAGATCTATACCAAGAGCGAGCCTGATAGTGTCAAAAGGAGGAAAGCGGTGAGATTGAGAAGGTGTGATTTTGGATTTGTACTGATTACTAGAAAACAATTATTGGAGCAAGTGGTTTTAGTGGAGTGAATCTTCACCCATGGTTTACCATTATAGTTGCGCTGAAGCGAATGATAGTTAAGTGTACAGCTAAACAGTAATGTTAAATGGAACTGTGAAATTGTAAGGCATGTAATCAGCAGTTACATTTGTTTACAGATACTGTAGTAACCCCCAGTGGGTTGTAAATATGCATATAAAACATAATCTGATAGCTTCTTCATTATCCGCATTTTATCACTGTATAGTGCTTAATGTTAATTTCCCCCGCTTCCCTGCTCATTTTAATAGCACCTTACATCTTTTACTAGTTTTCTGTTCTGAGCAAAAATGTGCAAAATAGCACTGGGAGCGATCCTGAACTGAGAAGGAGAGTGGGTGAGATGACCTAACAGATCTTTCCAGTCTCTGAATTTGAAAGCTACAGTGAAGTCATGCAGGGCTTTGTAACTATTGAAATTTGTGACTGTCTTCGTGTTGCAAAATGAATCAGCAGCGAAATGTCAATGTTGTTAGATTTTCAATTCTCCATAGTTCTGGCATTTATTTTAACTTTGAAGGTTTTACTCATCATTGTGAAACCTTAAAAAATTGAAAGCATTTCTGTTATTGTTGTCAGATAAATTGATTTCCCTCCACCTTTTAGTTTCTGAGGAAATGGAAATTCTTTCACTACTCGGGTCCAATACATTACTATTGTAATGCTCTGATACTTTTTTCCCCCCAGCTGAGGCCTGAAATGTATTTATTTTTTAATTGGAATTTAGGAAAAAATGTGGGTATTGCTTTCTCAGTAGCAGTTAAACAGGGTATTTCAGATTGATACTCTAAATTTTGAGTAGTTGTGGTTCTGCTGTGGTCAGTGCTTTTTGGCTCAGGACAGAACAGACATAGCCTCTGTGGCTTGGATTCAGAGAAGAAGCAGTAAAACAGAGCACAATGCATGACTTGACTTGAAAACTTTTAGCTGTTAGAAAGTGAGACTTCAGATAAGCTAGGTTTTAACACCTTGTTGATCCCCTTAATTCATTCCTTGATTTCCTGTTCTTGCTGCTGGTAGTGCCGAAGAGCCCTACTGTTGCCTGAACATGGTAAAAATATGGACTGAAGAGGTGGTCCTGGCCCAGAGAGCTTCAAATCTGAGTATGAACTGACGTGTAAAGCGAAGCCAAAGATAAAGAGATATGAAAGAGGAAGAGGCAGTGATCTGAGTGCCATAGCCTTCATCATCGTCAAGACAGGTGTTTTGGCAACAGGAACTTTTAAAGAGAAGGAAGTAAACAGGGAATGGGGCTTTTAGAGGACGGTTCCTCCCTCGGCTGATCAGCAGCATGGGAAATAGGCTTATTGGTACCCTTGTTTAAAAACTTGAGCTAGAGGCAGAAGTTCCTGGGTGCTAGTGAGACATAAATCTTGCTAGATCTTTTTCATACAAATGCGAGATAAACAAGTGTCGTGGTTTAACCCCAGCCGGCAACTGAACACCACACAGCCACTCGCTCACTCTCCCCCGGTGGCATGGGGGAGAGAATCAGAAGGGTAAAGTGAGAAAACTGGTGGGTTGAGATGATAAAGACAGTTTAATAGGGAAAGCAAAAGCCGCACACGCAAGCAAAGCAAAACAAGGAATTCGTTCACTCCTTCCCATCGGCAGGCAGGTGTTCAGCCACCTCCAGGAAAGCAGGGCTCCGTCACACGTAACGGTGACTTGGGAAGACAAACGCCATCGCTCTGAACGTCCCCCCTTCCTTCTTCCCCCAGCCTTATATGCTGATCATGACGTCACATGGTATGGAACAGCCCATTGGCCAGCTGGGCCAGCCGTCCTGGCCGTGCTCCCTCCCAGTCCCCCACACACGTGGCAGGGCATGGGAAGATGAAAAGTCCTTGACTAGCGTAAACATTACTTAGCAGCAACTGAAACATCAGTGTGTTATCAACATTATTCTCATACTACATCCAAAACACAAATACCAGTTAATAGGAAGAAAATCAACTCCATCCCAGCCGAAACCAGGACAACAAGTTTGAACAAGAAGATAGATAATGTTATAGAGAAGAGCTAGTCAATGGAAAGTTGCAAGATATGATTAAAAAACAGAAAAGGACAACGGTCTTCGCAGCTACTCTGGGTGGCTAAGAATAAGGTAAAATGCATGCACAAAGGATAGAGAAAAGAAAGTTGTAATACTTGGCACACAAGATTGTGAGACGGGAGAACAGATTCTTGATGATAGACAGGAGAGGCAGTTTTTTAAGTATAAAAGGACGTGCAAAAGCATGGGTGTGCTTTGGATTTGTGATTAGAGATCACAGTTGCAAATATATAGATAAATGTATCCCTTCGGGGACACTTCAGGAAATGCAGACTTCCTGTGTCCCTTAAGGAAGTACTAACTTGCTGTCTCTCCAGCAGTGTCCAGTTATGCGGCTTTGGAAATGGATATTTTTGGTGGCATATTTTCCCCATTTCATAAGACTCATTTTCTCTCTTTTACCTTCTCTTTTGTCATGTTAGATTAATCTATATTCGTTCTGCATGATGTCACTATTTAACGATTGTACTGGCATGATATGGTAGAATTCCTTTTTTCCCTTAGGACTGAACTTCTCAAGCCTTCTGTGTGTCAGTTGTTTGCTCTGCAGTTCAGAAGCAATGAAAACATGTGGCCTCTCACTTAAAACTGAAGCAGCAGTCTTAAGAAAATGCTCTGTTCAGTGATGATAAACCAAAATCCACATTGCTCACTGCAGACTTGCAAAGAATGTTGTTTCTATCTGGGTCACTATTTGCTTGAATATTTTTGAGTTTGCTCTGATACAGTAATGCCCTCTTCATGTTATGTTCTCTGGCAACATTTGAGAGAGTCTCTTGCAGACAAAAATGTTCACTGTAAGTATAAGTTACACAGGTACATGTCTACCTTCCTAGACATACTTGTGGTCTGCTCTGGTTCAAATGGGAGCAGTGTCACTTGACATTCTGGAATAGCTGCATCTCTGCAGTTCTACTGAAGTGATGTACTCTGCACGCTCAGAAAATATTTGCTTCCTCTCCAGGTTTATTTTAATGTCCTTTGCTTTTTAATAATGCAGCAACAGTCAGGGAGTTTAAGAAAATCACATGTACACATGATCAGGGCAGGAGGGAAGGGAGGACCTAAATTGCTCTGCTAAATTGCTTGAAAATTACATGCTGGACGCTAATCCTTCTCCTTTAGGCATATAGAAGTTGTGTGGGTGGTGCTTAAAACACTGTATTTGAGATTATAGAATGACACTTCCCTTTGACCATATAAAAGTATTTTTAAAAAGCTTATACTTTGATCAGAACATTTTTTAATTCATCATTCTTCAAATACACGTACTAATTTTACTATTGCAGAAGAAATGTGGAGAAGTAGTGTCATTTTGAGAGGTTTGGGGGAGAAATGGCTTATTTTAGGGTTTTTGACAGGACTCTCAAATAAGAAGACAACCCCAAGGTAAATGCCAAGATGCAGATAGTTTTGTTGATTTGAGAGAGGTAAGATGTGCACAGAAAGCCTCTTCAGGAAAAATTATTCAGGATCATTTGTTTTATTTTGCGTTTTCTTTCCTTAAATTGGTATGGGCTTGCTTCTACTTTAATGATGAGGAAAGGCAGTACAAAGACATTGTACATGGATGAATCGCTTCCTAAAAGTTTGGCAGATAGAGATTAGATTTTCCTTGTAAAAGGTCCTCCATTACCTTTTTCTGCTGTATAAGGTGTGCGTTTCAGCTTCCTTCATATTTTTGTTTCCTTCTAAAATTCTCTCTCTGAAGATTTTGAACTAATTGAAGGTCATAATAAAGTAACATGTAGCACAATAACAGTGTGTACGTGTAAAGTAGTCAGATATTTTTGTATTACTTCAGTGTCCTGTTTTTTTCCCCAAATTATATTATAAAAAGAGAAACTGTTACCAAAGCCCTGGGTGTATCTGTTCGTAGTGTGTGCATGTGTAGTAGGGCTCTTAACTTTGGGCATCAAACATTTGAGGGAAGTACAGTCATTATGTAGTACTGTACGTGAGATACTCCCCAGAACATTGTCTCAGCTGGAGTCGTGTGCGCTCTACTGCAAGGGATACCTTACATAACTACAATTAAATACCTGAAATACTGAGACACTGCACTTCCTCAACCTAATTCTATAGAGAACTGATGTTACTGGGATGTCAAATCACATCTTTCTGATGAGCTGTAGCAGAGCTGACTAACTCTGTCCTCCTACACAAGTGTCCACAGGTCAGCCTAATAGCATGAGGCGTGTGCAGAATACCTGCCAGCCTGTAGTGCAGGGTATCATTAGGGCATGATGCAACAAATATTACAAGGACAAATATCACTGAAAATATTTATAGGAGATACTTTCTATATTTCAGGAGCTGAATGCTGCAGGCATTATTTCATTACAAACAGGATCCTATTTTTCTTTCTATAAAGGCAATATTTTTTTTCCTGTTTAAAAAAAAATAAATATTTGTAATAATATATTCGTGTGTGTGTATATATATGGGTTTTTTTTGTTTTTTATATATATATATATAAAAAACAACAAGCATGCTATTAACTAGAACAGTCCCAATCTCAACCTTGGTTTGATTGGTCCTGTTCCCTTCCCTCTCCCATTGCCTCTGCTACCTCCCCAGACAATTAAAATAACTCTTTAGATTGGAATAATGAAAAGGTGCCTTCAAAGGTTGTATATCTCCTAAAACGCAAGAAAGCAACAACAGTGAAATGTTAATTCAAACAGAAACTCAACTTGCCAGCCGTCTGTGAAAACCTCTTTCGCCCCCTCATCATTGTGGGAAGTGTTCTGCATGACCCCCTCCTAGATCTCTGCCAGGGGAGGGTGTTTCCCAGCGTGCCTGGAAGGTCACCGGATCTCAGTGCTGTAGGAGCAGGAGGAGAGGATGTTGCAGAATCCTTCACCTTGTGAAGACTGGGTAACACCCGCATTTTGAGTGAGTGTGTGCTGTCTGCAAGGTCTCAAAAGAGCACAGCAATTTGTACGTATAAACTGGAGAGAGACATTGGGGGAGAAATGATCCCTGGCTGGTGCTGTTTCGAAGTATTTAGGAATGATAGCTGTGTATAAGTAGCTGCTGAGAAATAGGAGTGAAGATAAAAGACCTATTCCACAAAGCTGCAGAAAAAAATCTGCTGAACTTAGTGAATTTTAAATTGGGGCCACCACTTTTTCGGACACTTGTTCTTGGAGAAGTCCTACAAAACAACCTTAGATGTTATTTCATTAGCTAATCACTCATTTCCCAACATCTGGTTTCCATCTTGGCCAAAGTACTAGCCAACATATTCTCCTGAAGACTTTTGTTTTCTCTGTTGTTGGTGGGGTTTTGGGGTTGCAGGGTGTTAGTGAATAGATAGCAAAGATCCTACTTACTAATCACATCTAATGAACATGTTTTCATGAAACTGTCTCAGGTGAGGCATGAAAAAGCAGTGTAGTATGGCTATAATCATTACTGATAGATTCTCTGTTGTTTTTTATTTAAGGGTTATTGTCTTAACCCTTTAAAAAAAAAAAACAAACCCCAAACAAAACAACAAAAGAAACAAACAAAACCCCCAAACAACCCCTACCACCCAAAAAAAAAATACCCCACAGCCCACTTTTCTAACCCCATTTCAGCATGATGCCAGCGCTGTAATCATTTAGGGTGGTTTACAAAGAGAATCAGAAAACATTTCAGAGCCACGGTTACAGGAACTAAAAAAGCAGTAGGCACTTGAACTAAGACAACTTTAACACCACAAAAGCACTGACGTTTTCCAACTTTGTTCTCTGAACTTAGCGCAACGTTTCATTTCTCTCTTTACCATAATCAAAATTTGATGTGCATTCTTTCTTAAATGGCATCTGATGTGGTATCTCTCCTCAGCTCTTTGTGGTTTCCTGTTTTTCGTACACAGATGAAAGTATCTGCTGAGATCTATTAAACTTCACATTTTATCATTTATGACTTTCTCAATATAAGCCTCCAAGTAACAAGTAGATTTCTTTGCACTTACAAACGTAGTGAATGCCTGATGTGGTAGAAATATAGGAGTATGCCTTTAGTGTTGAACTTCAAATTACTACTTATTTTAATTTAGGTTAACTGCGTAATATTTATTATGCAGTACCAACTTAATACAGTTGGTCTTTTAGTCTTTTTTTTTTTTTCCCTCACAGTATTGTACTACCAAGTAATATACATTTCCGCAGAAGAAAATAGTTAGAAAAACTGGAATAAAATATTTTGGCTCTTCTAAAAATAAGGCACTGTGAACTAATAAAAATTGCAAGAAATACTGATGAATTTGTGAGGCCTGTGTCTTTTGTCATTTTAGCAGTTACTAACAAAATATTACTTTGAATATGTGAGATCTTGTTAAGTCCTGAAAACAGTTATGGTTAATTGTAGTATTGGTTAATAGTTATATGTTGGTTATATTTCGGTTAATTAAAATGTTTTTAAAATATCATATAATCTGCTCTCAATGTGAGGCAGAATCAAAGAGAAGGTGTTTTTAAGAGAAGGTGTTATGGCTTTTCAAAATTTGGATTTGACCCTAATGACATGATAAGAAGAACTGCTATTATTGAACAATTTCTCATAGTTTTGAGAGTGCTAAAATAGAGCACTTTCAAGTGATCAGCCTCATGTCAGATTGCAGATACAAGCACTTGGTTGGCAGAATAACTATTCTGCATTATCTCCGACTACACAAATAGAAACTGAATTTGACAGAACATGCCTTTGTATTACAGAGGATAATTTTAATTTCCTTCTATTCTGATTTCCCACCTTTTCCCACATTTACTACTGTCTGAAAATACTCCCCATCCTGCAAGAATATGTGAAGGTGAAGATCTGAGAAAATGTGTCTTCTAAGATTTGTGTAACTGTCATGGGCTATGACAGGCCTTGGACCAGTATCGGTGGTATCTGGTTGATTGCTAGCATGTTACTTGACCAGCGTTTATAAGCTTTAGCTATAAAAAATGTCATCACAGTAGATACTAAATTGATGCTTATCGTTCTGAGAAGAGAGGCTGTGAAGAAAGCACAGAGCTGGTCCTTTACATTATCTTGTGAGAGGGTGTGGGGTTCGTTGTTACACTTGCTTGGTAGGATATTTCAGTTTCTGCAGTGTTCTTTTTGTTGTCCTCCTAAGGAAGCTTGAATATTTATCGTTGTAAAATAAATGGCACTTTGTTTGATCATGTTTAAAGGAAGGTAAACCATTCTTTCATTTGCTTAGGCTGCTTTCAGAACACTTCTTTTTTTTTTTTTTTTTTTTGTCTGTAGAGAAACCAAATTAATGTTCCACTTCTTTAAAAGTCCAGTTCTGATGTCTAAATAAGGTATCAAATCTTAAATATGAGGTTTTATTAAATTTATGATTTCCACCCATCTCACAGAACTATAGTGCCATGGAAATTGTTCAGGCAGTGCCTTCATGAAGTTCATCAGATAAGCTCTGGTTTGGAAGCAATGGCTCTTAAATCTACTATTGACTTGACCTGCAATGACTACATTTCAATTTTTGAATTTGATATCTTCACTAGATTATTTCAGGTAAGATTTGAAAATTTTAGATGCTTGTATGAATTTGAGAAGCTTAGTGCCCTGAGGCAAGTACCTATGAGTCAAGGAAGCGGATTTTTTTGAAAAACTGAAATAACTGAAACACTAGAATTCAGAAATAAATTGTGTATTTTTTTTAATCCTTCAGAGATATTGGGGGCATCAACACCTACATCTGAAAAACTGAAAACATCCAACTGCTTAATTTCTGCACGTATTTAGTGTGATTACAATATCTTTGTGTTTGCTGCTTACTTATTTTTCACTATTCTTAAGTGCATTCCTAGAAATGTAGACTTTCAGGTACTTATCTAAGTTTTACATGTGTTTTCATTGTGCTTTTGTATCTATATGTACTTATATGAAGTGTTTCTACAAACACATAAGGAAAGCTGCATATGACTTTTTTTTTTTTAGGCTATATGTAGGCCTAACTCTTTTCTTTATGAACGTATTTTTGCCATTAATGCTCTGCTGTTTATTTACAATAAGGGACTATCTTTGGGAATAGCATTAATTGTATTATTGTTAATAGCTAATATTTATCTGAAATAAGCTTGTATGTATGTTACGTGCCTCTGTAACTTTGTGTCCCTTCTACGGAATATACTTGTATATCGGAATCTTTGAGGTATACAACAATTTATTTGATCATTTACTTTCTTTACAATGATAAACTCATGCACAGCCTCAGGTTGCGCCAGGGGAGGTTTAGATTGGATATTAGGAAAAATATCCAATTTCAGCCTTCACTGAAAGGGTTATCAAGCACTTAGGGACATAGTTTAGTGGGGGACTTGGCAGTGTTAGGTTAACGGTTGGACTCAACAATCTTAAAGGTCTTTTCCAACCTAAATGATTCTATGATTTTATGATGATTATTTAGCCTGTTGGAGATATGTTCAAAATACCAATTTTAGATCAAAGCCGGGGCCATATATTTGTTACGTCTTCCATGTTATTCTGTGATAATCTCTGTTCAGCTGTATTAGTTTTGCTGTTATGGGGAAGGGTGCCATTACGAAGTTGATATCAAGATTTGGCAGGAGGTGCTTAATGGTTTTAGTTTACAGAGTTTTGATTTTGATCATCTCTTCTCCATTCTGAGTCAAAACGGTATCAAAGTTGAAAATGTTATGGTGTAAGTCATCTCTCTGTTCAATTTAACCATAAACGTTGGTCACTTACTAAAACACACACAGGTTATGGAGGTTTGAACAAAACTTTGGGGGTTCTTTTTCATGAAATAATAAACTAGAGAATATAGATCATTGTACTTCATGCTGCTTTAGCAAAATCCCCCTAAACTTAGCCCTTTATGTGGAGCTTGATATGATCAAGCATTCCTGTCTGAACGTTGCTGCCTTGGGATCAGTTTCTACTCTGTCAAAGTTTCTCCCTTTTATTCAGTATTTGGCAAACTAATATGGTGTTCAGGTTCATAATCAAGCCCGAATCTTGATCTCAGACTTGACTGCAAAATGTCTGAGGCCCACTGGCTGCAACATACATCACTATGAAATGCATGTATTTAAGGTTATTTTCTGTAGAATTTTTTCCCCTAAGCATTCTGCTTATGAATAACAACAGCGTTTGGGGTTTTTTGTTTTGCTTTAATCTGTACATCAAATATAAAATTAAATGAGAAGTCAGTGATCTGAGAAATAACAGTTTGTTCTGATCCTATGTGGGGTCCTCTAGATTACGTTACACTTCAGGACAGAAGCCTCAAATGAGATTTATTTTCCTTGTTCTGTAAGCCAATGAATATCTGTTTGCATTAGTTTCTTTGCAAGGCCATTGCTGGATTGATTCACTACAGTGTCTTGTGCTAGAAAAAGGGGATCAGCAGTACTGATACATGTAAGGAGAGAAGACTGGTTAGGATTAACTTTTAATTTAACAAAGAAGCAGAGAATTTTTGCCAAACAGATTACCAACTGGTGCAATAGCTGCGTAACTGTTGAAGTGAACTTGCACTGAACTTGCTCTGAGAACCTCTCCAGAGGTTACATTTTACTTTTCTAGTTTTTAAACAGCTTCTGTAACTATGTGTGCATACACCCACGGAGAGAAAATCCCAATTGTTTAAGTAATCAAAATACTGTTTTGCCAACTGTGGGTCGTGTTACAGAAAAGCTACATTTATAATGATGCTTATTCACAGAAGAAAGCAAGACTACTTTCTGTGGAGATCCTGTAAAAGTGAAGTTGCTCCCCCTGCCTCCCCACTGTATGCATGCACAGCTTTGTGCAGTGTTCTCCGACCAGATATAAAGTTAGCATGGCAGAATATGTAGATGCTTTGAAGGAAAGGAACTTCATTCTTCCACCGTTAACATGTTCGGTTAAGTTGTCCTTTTATGCAAAAATATTTCCATAGAAAAGAAAGCGTACAAATCTTTTCCCATTTAACATTTCTGCTTTTATAATACTCTTATATTTGTGTGCACAAGGCAAGCTATGAGTTCTTGCCCTTTGACTTTTCAGTCATACTGTCACATAATTTTCTAGGTATAGCAGTAGTGTGATACTCTGTAGAGAGTCCCAGGCATTTGAGGAAGATACTGTCTACTCTGCATTTACATGCATGGACTTGAGTAACACAACAGGAGAAAGAACGTCGTGTTTTTGTGAAGGAACTGTCAGTGTTGGTGTGGTGAAAGGGGAGGAGTCAACTCCCTTTTTTCTCTAGTTAGAGCAGCTAAAATTTTTCATGTGATGAAGCCTCCTGGCATCCATCTTTGGTGAGGGTGCAGAGAGGAGCTGGGAAGATGCGGTGTTGCATCTAGGATTATGATTTTTTTTCTCCTTTCTTTTGTACAAATTTGAACGCTTGAGGTTTCTTATGGCCTCTGTGCTGAAACCTTACTGTTCTATTTCATTTGAAATATTTCTTCTGATTTGAAGAGGTATTAATTTTAAAATAAAACAGGTATTCATCCATGTTTAAGTAGTGGTTAGGGTTTGCCCGGGAAATGTATTGTAATCTCAAGCAGAACTGTTAGGATACTCTGCTCAAGTGTGTCACACGGGCATTTCACCTCTGCCTTACTAGCCCTTAGAAGTGCTTTTAAAGGGAATTTGCAGGGCACACAAGAACACAAGCCTCTTCTCTTGTGTTGCTTAACTTCACCTGTCTTGATCTTTTGCCAAATACACAAAAAAAATCTCCAAACAATTCTGAGGCAGTTTCTTGTCTCTCCAAATGCTGGCAGTGAACACTTATATTTGTATTAATCCACTACTTAAAAATCATCCTTCATTTACAGTAAAGGACTGTTCTGTAATCTTCAAAGTGATAGCATATCAGGCACGTTTCACTGAGTTTTCTGAAGCATTTGCTATTCAGGTCAGCAAAGACTGCGATGAAGTGCTGTCAATATTTGTTTTGTTTTCTGGCTGTAATAGCATTATGGTAACTGAAGAAATCAAGAAGTAGAGAATAAGAAAAGGAATGACAGCTCAAATTGGTGGCTTTATTAGGCTTCATTTGTTAGTGTTACTTATCATTAACTATGAAGTGCCTCAGGACCTCTCAAGAATAGGCTTAATTGTGTTTTTATTAAACCATCATGGAGCCATACTCTTCAGGTTCTAATTAAACATGATGTTTAATATTTTATGTAGCTACAAATAGGAGATCCCTTAAATTCAAGGTCTTCAAAATCTTTATCCAAAAACTTATACTTGATGTTCTTGGAATAATTCTTTTGAAGGAACCCTTGTAGCAAAGCTGGGTATATAGGACAGTCTTTTGTACTATTTAGACTTTAACCAAAAGTGTGTATTTTTCAGCTGAAGTTAAAACACTGGTCTCTCTGACAAATTGACTTAAGTTTTATTAGAAATATGTAACTACCTGGCTGCATCTGTTTAATTGTTTGTCTTCTCTTTTTAGCCGTGGGGTTCAATCTTAAGGAATTGGAACTTCTTAGCTGTGACACATCCTGGTGGCATTCCTGACATATGATGAAGTGAAAGCGAGGTTGCAGAAATACAGCACTAAACCTGGGAGGTGAGAGGTTTTGCAGATTATTGCTTTCCAGATAAACTTGCTGTCTCAGAAGCTACATAACTATTCTAGGTTCATACTTCTATATTATGTGATACTTACACTCATTGCGATATTGAAGGAGTGAATTTTTGGCTTTTTTTTTTTTGTAACAGAGTGAATTAGGGAGGTAGTAGGTATTTTTTTATACTTGTGATTTTATTTGTATCAAAATGTATTTTTAAAAATAGTTTAATACTAAAGCTCAGAACTCCACATTCAAAAAATGCTGACCTTTTAGATTTTAAGACATAGGAATTATGTAACCATGATCTGTTTTTTACGCCATAATTCTTCTACAGTACTATGAAGCAAAAAAAATTGCATTAGCACACGAAAGTCTAAATAAGTACAAATAAACAGGGAAAAAAAATTGAAATTACATTGCCTTCCTTTCTTCTTCTGAATTAGGTACAACAAGCAATGCATTCTTGAAAAGCATATTTGAAAATACAATTTGCTTTTCAAAATTTGCATTGAATAGTTGCTTAATAGTAAATTAAAAATCATCTTAACATATTTCATGGCATCACACTTCAGCACTGATAAAATGCATAATTTAAGTGTTGTTTTTATGTTCATATTTTTTTTTTCTTTGCCAGTAATGATTCTATATCACAAACTCTTCACCTGGAAAAGGAATCTGTCAGATTAAATATCTTGACGTGTAGAGTTTTAAAATAATTTCTATGTGTTGCTATACATACTGAATTACTCAAACTGAACTTTTACCATTTATGCCACTTCTGTTGTCCTATTTTTTTCTTCACTCAGATTGGAGAAATAAAAATCCATTAATGGATTTAATTCTGTATTTCTTAACTTTTATTTTGCTAGCTTTACCTTTCAGTTACAAAGCTTTTTTCCCTAATGTCTAGTTGTCTAACTTTGCTGCAGGATCACATGTATACATAGTTAAAAGTGCATCATTTTGCAACTTGTTAGAGAAGTCTAGCAACAGTTATACCCATATTCTGTACTTGGTTTCTTTTGGGTTTTAGCAAACAATATACTGTTCTTGTTAAGTTACCTGGCTGGTTAAGTGCATATATACCAGAATCTTGTGGTTCCAGTAGAATAGCATTGATTTTTAGCTTGGCACTCATGAACACTACTACGGAAGTTGGAGAACTAGGTTGATTTTGAGAGTGGTTGCTATACTTAGTATTTTCTCTATTATTGATTCTGATTCTGTGATTATAAAAGAGAAGTAGTAGAGAAATTATCCAAAGTTGCCTTTATGTTCCTTGTAAATAGAGAGTTAGTTTTAAGATAACTTGCTATTCCATATCAGAAAATGACTTTCTAAATTGCTTAGGTGAAATGCTGGAGTGTGAAAGAGGAGATATGAAGTGAAATTGTTTCTTTAATCTGTCTAGAACATCCTGGAAATTACAAGATTCTGTTCAAATGAATAGTTGCTACTTCAATGTAATGTTCGCCCTATTGAAGGTTATAAGAGCTATGCCAAACTTCAGGGAGGCTAAGATTTCTCATTTTAAGCAGTTTGGAAGGAAATAAAATACTGATGTATAATTAAGAAAAGCTGCTCTATAATACAAAATTGAGTATGTGGTATTTCACTGTGGGATGCTTTTCTGAATGAGGTTTTTGCATATAAGATGGTGTCTGACATGAAAGGGACTAGAGTTTTTAGTAAGAAGAACTACACATGCCTGATACTATTGCCTATCATCTTCCTTTTCCTCCTACTCTGCTCTTTGTCTACATTATGTATACTCCCAGCTATCACCTGTAACACACAAAAGTATTTAAATTTAAGTCCAGTTGGGTTGGCATTATCTGGTATTTTCTGAAGTAGAAGTGATATTTCTTCTGTCCTGTTCATCTCCTCTGGTACACACAAAATTAACATTGCTAGTAGAGCAATTTTTTATTATTAATCATTCACATTTCTGTTGCATCTAAAGATGTTTTATATTTCCCCTTCCATTCGTTCAGGTTATTGGCCTGTGTATGCACAAAAGGTATATGTTGTAGCTATGGAGACTTGATAATGTAATACGCTTCTTCAAAAGGTTTGTGGGTATGTCTATATCTGCGTAATAGGACTATTCACAGTGAATGTGCAGCTTTCACTTTGAGAACTAAAAAGCAAGCAAATGAATAGTTGGGGGTAGGGTGCTACTGTTACCTTATTTCTGCCCATAAGGAACGGACAGTGTAAAAGACGCAGATTTATTTAAGGTTATACAAAGAACACGTGGCAGAATTGGGAATCTGAGCCAAATCTTCAGAGACCTAATTCAATGTCTTAACTAGAGGCCATCCTTGCTCTCTTCACTTGTTTTGCCGAACTCTGATTAACACTGACTTTTTATTCATCCTGTTTTTATCAAGCTACATTTTCAGACTGAGTTGCACTCGCTTGGGACAATGGGCCATTGGATATGTGACTGGCGATGGGAACATATTGCAGACCATACCTCACAATAAGCCTCTGTTTCAAGCTTTGATTGATGGCAGCCGGGAAGGATTGTAAGTATAAATTCCTATAGTCACCATAGGTATGAAATCCTGATTTCCTTGTTCTTCTAATGCTTATATGGGTAGTTATTAAAGATCTTTAAAACAGAGAATCTGGATATGGTGTTTAGCATTCCTTCAGAGTTTAAGGACCATCCCTTTTATTAATTTGAAAAACACTTGTTTCCAGGTAATTCCATTAACCAAAGTTAACCAAAGTTAGCCAAAGCCATATCTCATAGCAGATAAATTCCAGGAGAAAATAAAATCGAGCAGCTGTCGCATTGATTCCTTCCCCCCACCCTCAGTAAGAGTCCCAAAGGCACTTAAGCTTATTGAACAATTACTACTGCCAGTTACTCATGTGTCTAATTCTGGACAATGATTTGAAAGCTATGTAATTGCTTTTTTATATATTGTACAGCCAGAACATTTTCCACGTTCTAATAGTTTTCTGAAAAGATTTATAATTATAAGAGAATCTAAGTTATATAAGGAGAAGTAGTACATTTTTACTAGGTTGGCTAAAGTAACAGACAAATTTTTGTTGTCAGAATCTTTTCACTGGGATACATGTTTTGATATATCCACATGATCATATTGAAGGAAGAAAAAAAAACCGAGAAAATGGATCAATCCTCAAAAAAAGATTGAGAAACCCTTTACAATCTTGTAATTTTTCTCAGTCCTTCACAGTCCAGTAATTTTTTTCCAGGTATGATGATTTCATACTGGTAATAATAAAAACCACACTTACAATGGTAGTGTTTCTACTTGACAAAAACTGAGCAAACAAAAACTAGAGCTGAGAATATTTAATGCAGAGTGAAGTTTTTGTACCCTATGTAAATACAACTTTCTCAGTGTGACTTAACAACACGACTTTCAAGAAACTGTTTCCAGGTTAGAGGTAACATAAATCTGAATATCGAACAACTTAGGGTCTCTGTAATATCATTTAACCTATTATTAATTTCCCACAGGATTGAAATGTCCCCATCGGTTCTTGCTTAAAGTCCAGTCTGCATCTTGGATTCTCAGTGTAGATTCTTGTCCTAGTATACACAGATAATATTGTGACATGTATATAATATTATATATATAATAATACACAGAGATATACACAAGTGTGTGTTACCTTCTATTCTGTTCCATTACTTGAAATAGTCTATAAAGTCACTGAGAGTGATGCTCGCAGTGGAGAGATCACTAGGAATGTATGCAAGTATAAGCTCACTGTGAAATGAAGATCTAAAATAATACTCTGTGGAGCTACTCCCAGAACGTTGTCTGCTGATCAAAGGTCAGATGAATTCTGGTGGTAGCTATGCATGTGCTGTCAAAATCTTTTCTGTGCTTTTATAAATAGACTTGAGCATGTGTCAAAATGCACATGTAGCAATTCAGTTGCACCTGAAAGATGGCTGAGGAAAGATGATGCATTTTAGTTAACGTCTACTGTAACTTATTCTGCCCCTTTGAAATTTCATGAGTATTATTTACCTAATAAAGGTAAAGAAATGTGCATATTTATAACAGTCTTCTTGTGATGGCAGCTATCTGTTCCCAGATGGACGAAGTTATAATCCTGATTTGACAGGATTGTGTGAACCCACACCACATGATCACATAAAAGTCACGCAGGTAAGTTGCAGAGTTTGTCAGTTATTTTGTAATCTTCACTTCCCTTAGTATCTCATCCTAATAAGCTTTTATTAAAATGTCAGAAATAAATTCGTAAGAGTGAAAATATGTTGTTGATAGAAGGGCTTAGATGAAGTACAGGGTAATAATCCTTTAAACTCTAGAACTGATGGTGATGCAGACAGCATGTCTTGGAAAGTTTTGTTTATTCTAAGCCTCTTCCAAATGAGAAATGTGTTAACGGTGATTAAAGATTTTTCTGATATTTATGTTACAAGTTTATGTAGCTTGGTGTTTCCTTGCTAATAGCAGATGAGAATACAGAAATAAAATCAAGATCAAATGATAGTTTTGAAGCCTGAATAGGAATGGTACAGTTTGTTGACAGGTCCAGGAGGAAAAGTATAGTCCGTGTATCACAAAGATACCAGTTCCAGGGTCGGTCTCTTTCTTTATCTATTGTGCAAATTAAAAGAGAGATCAGGGAAAAAAAAACAGAAATAACTAAGTGCCTAAAGGGAGTCATTTTGCAGAGAAAATTAGAATATCTAGATGTGTTTGTAGTCTTGTTAAGTGATGATGTGATAAACTAATGTGCAGATGTTTGATACTCAAGTAATAGGAAGTAGCCACCACAAGACAAATGCTGGATTAAAAATGGTGCTGAAATTAACACTAGAAGGTTAAGGTATACTGTGTAGAGCATTTTTCCTGACAAAAGCATCTGCAAGACTTGAGAATATGTTCAGGGAAAGACATCAGGCTAGATACAAGCCATGCTGTTTCAGATGGTCTTCCATTTCTTCAGAGCAGACTGGATGACCTGCTGAATCTTCTGTAATTCTGAGAGCTCTATGTGCATTCCACCTCCAGAAATATTTAGGAAAAGAAGTATTCACTACCATCTATGGTGTTACCAGGAATACCATTATGAAAATACCTGTTTCCTAAGTAAGAGAATTCCTAAAAACAATTACCTGAAGAAAGTCTGAGTACTTCCACTTATCTGACTTCCCTCTTTTCCCTCCAGTCTTAAAATAGTAATGAAAGAGTAACACAGAGATATCAGATATTTGTGTTGCACAGAAAGATTTTGTAGCCCCGTATCCTTTCTTTTCCTTAAGGCAAGGAAAAGCAGCTTGGACATTCCCAGTGATTACCTTGTTCTTCACAAGCCAATCATGTTGTATTTTGAATTCACTGAATGAATCCAGTTGCTTCTGAACTTGTAGTTATGAGGACACCATTAGTTAATTATGATGGTAATTCAACAGAGTCTAACTCTGTGAATGCTGCCTTAAAAATATATATAACTGCAGTAGTTTAAAGCTGACACTAGAGCTGCTTAAACTATGAAAAGATGGTATAAAAGTGGCTGCAGGGCTAGATTCCTGTAGATGGATTCTTTGCGAGAGCTCCACCATAAGCATCTTTAGTACATACTGACTACAGCTGCAGATATGAGCTGTCTCTTTCATTTTTTCTTTTTCTTAGCCTCATCTCCCTTCCCTTTACTCTCAGCAATAGCTGCTTATTTTCCTGTGACCTGGATTCTACTTATTTTAAGCTTTCAAAATTTGATTTTTTAAGACTAAAAAACCTTTATTTCTACACAAATGCATTTGATTGCTGGTTTCCCAACAATACCTAATTCTAGAAAACTGTTCTGGACTCAAGTTTTATCTATGATTTATTCCTCCTGAAGGTGTTCTTATACCTTCCTGTCAGTCTTGTAGGGATACAAAGTACTGAATGATCTGTGCATGACTGTTGCCATGTTATCTTGGGGGGTATTCTTGCCATACTTCCTTCACGAGGGTTGTTTACTTCAGTTAACCATACTACTGTATTACATCCTTGCTGTAGGTAGAAAGCCCTCTTCCTTGTAGTTTTCAGTCCAGTAACTTTTATTAGTCCTAAACTCATACCTAGAAAAGGAAATCCCAATTTTGTTCCCATTCATCACTCAATTTCTCACTTAGAACCATGTGTTCATTATCTTCCTCTCAACTGCAAGGAAACCAAGGAAAAGCAGGATGTATGCCTTGCATAGTAGTTACATGTGAGAAGACTGTAGAAAACCTAGTAGGCACAGATATTTTAAACTTTTTTTGTAGCATGTATTGTAGTGTATCATAGGTTTGAAGAAGCGAAAAAGTAAGCTGTTTCAGTAACCTTAGCGTGGCTTTTAAATAGATTAGTAGCAATAGTTTCCTTGACTAATAATTAAAGTGGGTTGGAAAACAGGGGGCTCAGAGAAATGTTTGTCAGTACTGGTGCTTAAGTATATTCTTTGTGAACAAATCATAGTAAAGAAATAATCACTTGACTTTCTTCTGTTACAGGAGCAGTATGAATTGTATTGTGAAATGGGTTCCACTTTTCAGCTGTGTAAAATCTGTGCAGAAAATGACAAGGATGTGAAGATAGAGCCTTGTGGACACCTTATGTGCACTTCTTGTCTTACAGCGTGGCAGGTAAGGAGACAGAATGTCTTTGGTGAGAGAAGGATTCAGTCAGTAGTACAAGTCATGAAATGGCCTGTGGAAAAATAAGCTTAGAATCACAGAATCATTAAGGTTGGAAAAGACCTCTAAGATCATCAAGTCCAACCGTTAACCCAACACCACCATGCCCACTAAACCATGTCCCTAAGCGCCTCATCTACACGTCTTTTAAATACCTCCAGGGATGGTGACTCTACCACTTCCCTGGGCAGCCTGTTCCAAGGCCTGACCACTCTTTCAATAAAGAAATTTTTCCTAATGTCCAATCTAAACCTCCCCTGGTGCAACTTGAGGCCATTTCCTCTCGTCCTATCGCTGGTTACTTGGGAGAAGAGACCAACCCCCACATCGCTACAACCTCCTTTCAGGTAGTTGTAGAGCGCGATGAGGTCTCCCCTCAGCCTCCTCTTCTCCAGGCTAAACAGCCCCAGTTCCCTCAGCCGCTCCTCATAAGACTTGTTCTCTAGACCCTTCACCAGCTTCGTTGCCCTTCTCTGGACACGCTCCAGCACCTCAGTGTCCTTCTTGTAGTGAGGGGCCCAAAACTGAACACAGTATTCGAGGGGCGGCCTCACCAGTGCCGAGTACAGGGGCACGATCACTTCCCTCCTCCTGCTGGCCACACTATTTCTGATACAGGCCAGGATGCCATTGGCCTTCTTGGCCCCCTGGGCACACTGCCGGCTCATGTTCAGCTGGCTGTCAACCAGCATTTTGTTTATTGATTCTTGTGTTTCATGTTAATAATATGTAAAGCACTAAACCACCTAGCTTTAGACAGTTGTTGGGGTAAGAGATTGAATGGAGGGGAAGCTCTGATCTCTCAATGTCATTTGAAGAATATCCCAAGTACCACAGAGACTTCCTGGTGACACAGGTTGGTGTGTTTTGTCCATCTCGTTCATGGACATACCAGACTGTGGGAAAAGGGAGAACTGGTACCTTTAGTTCAGTGCAGTTAACAAGCATTTGACTTAAAAGCAGAGGTCATTCCTCTTTACAACTTCAGCCTTTCTCATAATAGGTGCTCAAACTGAATCAATTCTGCCTTCTTCACCCTGCCCCTTTCTTCTTTCGTATCTATATTTTGTGGGGAGAAGTAAGGATCGTCCCATTCTCAAGCAGGACTCTGTTCCACAGTTAGGCACCAATCATTGGTTACAAATGTAGTGAGAAGAGTAAAAAGAATCCTTGACTGTAGTCTGGTTTTAAATGAGTTCATCTCAGTTTTCGTTCTCGAGTTTGAGATATGACTTAAAGTACTATAGTTTTTCTTTTCAAATTCCTAATTAAGAATTCATCATTGGCAAGCCAACACGATGTATCAGAAGTATCATTTGAGTTTTTCTTCCAATAGCAATAAAGCTTGCTGAAAAAGGAGTATTCTCAGTTTCTGATTTTGTGTTCTTTCTGAAATTTGAGTTTGATGCTTCAAACACAAATCTTTCAAATTGCCCACAGATGAGAAATTCTGAGAAAATTCCATTTTAGACATACCCAAATAAGAGTATTTATTTCACTACTAAGCAGCTGCTGAGTTGGAACAATATTTCTCATTTCAGGAGTACCCTTTCTCTGTTCTTACTGGTTTCATTCTGAATGACAAACACAGAGGTCCAACTATGTTAATATTTGATTTAAAAAAAAATTCTGAAATTCTGAGGTCTGTAGCTTTTTTTTTTCCTTCCTTCTCCTTAGCTGAAAGGACTAAGCCAAAGGACTGAAATCTTTGTACTTTTGATTGCCAGGTGTCTCATAGCATGGTAGCAGCATGTTCCTGTGTTGTGCCAGTGATGTGCTCTGGAGAGTTGAGAAGCTAAGGTCCTCAGTACTTTGGCCAATGGCTAGGGATTCAGGAAGAGGACAACAAAGCATTTTAGGCTCAGAGAACTGTCATGTTCAGAAAGATCAAGCTTCATCAGAACATTGCAACCAGCTGTAATTGGCCAGGCACATTTCGGACTTTATTACAAATTTAGATTTTGTATAATTAGTGAGGGAATGAAGAAATATTACACTGTAACAGCGTCAGCTGTTACGAGCTTCTGGTGGGCTAGTGTTTAATTGGCAGCATAATGGCTCATTAGACATGCCTCAAGAGGTCCAATACAGATGTTTTCACTAAGCAGAAAAAAATTGAGTAAGCAACATCAGATCTGCATAGAATACTAAGGATGATTCAGAGTTGTTCACCTTTATGGAGATCAGTCTCTCAAATAAAACTTGGTTTAACTGTTTCCTTTTCATATTATGCAACAGGGGTAAAAGTCATTTTCTTCCACAGAAATTTATTCTTGTCTGAAAACTACATGTCTGGACATGATTCTAAAAGCATATGGGCATATATGCTGCATTGTAAGGTTCACAATAGCTACTCTCTCAATGTTCTAAATAACCTTTCTGTGGGCATGGACAAATGTGTGTATTCATATAGACATCTTAGATCTCAGTTTTAATTTCTCAGTTGTATTCATACTGTTGAATACAAGTCTCTGCTGCTGTGATTAGTTACCCAATATATTTTGGTGAATTTAGTGCTTTTGAAAAGAAAGGAAGGATGCTGCTAATTCAGAACTATTTGACAACACGGATACAAGAAAGCCTTGAAAATGAAAAGCTCTGTGCCTCATCTGCAAGGCTGTTTTTAGCAAATGAAACTGTAAAGAATTGAATGAGTAAGGGAGGACTTCTGTTCGCTTGACAGTGATTACTTCAGTAGGTCCATATAATTTGGAGGCGCTGTTTGAGGTAATAAGTGATGTTGACTAGTCCTTTGTAATTAGGATGTAAGGCTGTTAAAAGAAGATTACATATATCTTTCCATACAAAATGAAAATCCGGTACTAACCATGCAAATAGACATGACTGTTTTCAGGAGACATCATTTATAGTTATCTGACCTTGGGATACAGTTCTTCCACAAACTGTAAAATCATCTGTCAGTTTAGTAAGACTGGCAAGTGTCAAGATAAAAATAACGCTAGAAAAAAAATAAAGCTGTCCTTGACATCTGAGAATTCAAAAAGCTCTGCTTGCTTGATGATGTTTCAGGATAGGTAGGTTGTTTAGAATTAATTTTGATGTTCATATCTTTTTAGCTGTCTGTCTACCTGACTGCAAATATGACACAACGGGATTTCTGAATTCAGATTGAATTATCTTGATCACTCAAATCTTGAGGGCTCTTTTGGGTGTGGTTTGTTTTTTAATTCAAGTTTACATTGTGCCTCTTGATGGAAAAATTTCTTTAAAAGTGCTTGAAAGACTTTCTGATATTTTTGTTCATTAGTAGTCTGAAATCTACTTTAAAGGCTTCTTGATTGCTTCTGACAAGGAAAAAAATATTTCTGAAATAAGTAAAAGGAATGGAAATACGGCTGCTTGAAAATCATTTAACACATTATTCCACTTAGAAATTAAAATTCAAGTAATTCTTGTTTCTGATAACATGTGAAAATAGTTCCTTGTTTTACCTAATTTATTGAAAATGTAGTAAAGTCCTGGTTTGTTAGGTAAACATGTCAAAAAATGTTTGTAGCTTTAGACGTTCTGTATGCATATTGCTGAATGATGGTAATAGTGCACTCCATTGAATGATGGACTGTATATATGCTCTTCAGAGAATAAGGGCTGCATGCTCTAAAGCTCATCTGCGTTTTCTAACTTAAAATGAAAAATAAATACTTTAGTATAAAAGTTATATAATAAAATGCATTATCTCTGTCTACACACCTCGCCTTCTTTCCTCTGAAGAAATAGGAAAATTGTAATCCTAAAAGGCAAGGTGTTACTTCCTGAGCTGTAATACTGTGACAATTACAGTTTTGGTGCTTTGTAGAGGTAGTGGTTGCATTTTCATTAGTTATTTTTAAGTGAAGCTTAACCTTTTGAGGAGAGAGAGCTTTAAAAGTGCAGTCACTTTACCATTTACTAGTTAAAAATCTCTGAATCTGTTTCCTGTTTACTCCAGTGCTTCTTTACAAGCTGTTAGAGACCTGTTAAGGGCATTTTTGTGTAGAAAGATGTAAGACCTACTTTTTAAATTATCTCTATTTTTTATTTTTAAAAATTTATGTACTTTTTTGTCTTGCTGTAGGAATCTGATGGCCAAGGCTGCCCTTTCTGCCGCTGTGAAATCAAAGGAACTGAACCAATCATTGTGGATCCCTTTGATCCAAGGGATGAAAACTCCAGGTGCTGCAGTATTATTGATAGCTTTAGTATGCCCATGCTGGACTTGGATGACGATGATGATAGAGAAGAGTCTTTAATGATGAATCGTTTGGCTTCAGTCCGAAAGGTAAATTTTCAAATACTCTACAACAGGTATAGATATATATTTGTAAATGAAGCTGCTTGTAACTTTAAACAATGAGAGGTTGCACTTTATGCTCTGTGTTTCAGCAACTCACTGAACGGTTCTTGGGTTGAAAAAACAAAATGCATCAATAATGCAGCAATAATACAGAAGTTGAATAGGAGGAAAAAAAAATCCCAGATTCTCAGCTGACGTGAACTGAGTTACCTTTGTTTATAATGGAGGAAGCATGAGCTGAGACTCTTATTCAAAATACGCAGTATGGACAACTTTTATTTGTAAGGAACAAAAAATTTCATATGTACAGAATATATTACTAGTTTTCTGCCTATGTGTTTATACACATGCACAGAATGTTTTAAGATTAGACTTGAGTTTCTAAATAGGTTATAAATATTACTGCTTTGTAAAGGTGACTTGGAACCCAATTTGTATCGCACATAAGTAGCTATTAATAATGTTTCATGTGAGTCTATGGTTTTTTTCTTCTGTATTTTTAGTATCAGGTACTTTTAGCGGGAAAAGTGTATCTGAGATTATTCATAGTGACTTTGTGTTTTGGGATGTTTTTTGTCCTGAAAGCGCTTTATGTTAAATTCTGGGATCTTTCTTTGGTCACAGGAGATTTTATCATGGATAAATAAGCACTATCATTAACAAAAGTTTATTTTATGTTGGTAGTTTTCACTATTATATTTTAGCCTGGAATAGATATTGTCATAGGCCATGCAACACTGAATTTTACAGTGCTTTTTCTGTGTTTTACCTTTTACTAGGATCATCTAGATTAAATACTTGCCTTGGAATTAATTCTGTAACATCTTACTCTTCCATTTCCTTATCATTGTTTTTTTTTTTAAAAAAAAAAAGTGTTTCACCCTCATATCTAAGAGTATCTTTCAGTTAGTATACATATGTCTGAAATCCTTCCTAACCTCTTAAGTCATATGAATCATTCTTGTGTTGTGTATGTAATACAACATGGCCTACTCTTGGGAACAGTTTATCCTTCCTGCCTGGCCTTAAATTGCAGTCTGCAGCCTGACCTCTGTGAGATAGCCTTGAATTGATGGGCTTTTATAACACTATCACTTCCATGATAAGACAAAAATGCATTATGCTTTTATCAAAAGAAGGAACAATAGGCTTTACTATAAGAAGTCTTGTTTTCAGTATTCACCAAGTACTTGAGTGCTTTGGGGCTTGCTATTTTTATGTCATTAATTTCATTATTCAGTGAAAGAAACCTACTAATTATCCCTGAAGTTTAGGAACAGCATTTTCCATTCTTTGTTAGCCTCTTGAAGTTATTACTTGAAAATGTTGAATTATCAAGTCATTTGGTGATTTTCAGCTGCTGTTTTCTTCTTAAAACTGTTGCCAGTGGTTGTACAGTGATGCTCTTAACCACACCACCTGAATGGAATATGATATTATTTATATGCACTGATGAAAGTGACTGTAGGTCTTCACGATGTGTTGCGGAAATATTCAAATCAATGCTCATTTTCCTGAAAGCCTTGTGGGAGGGGCACTGTTAAAATGTTTCTAAGCTGTTACTACCAATTTTCACTATCTTTGGGACTTGTACTTGGAAATATATTCATAATGCAGAGAATAGTTGCAGTAAGCTCATTTTAGAAGCACACACAGTCAGGTTCATCACTGAAGCGTACTCGTAAACTGTAAGAGGTATCTGAATTAAGTCCCTGAGAGACCTCAGACTTGAAATGGCTTTAACGAAAAGAATAATCACAAAGCTACTTACTCATTCTTTAATGGAATGAGTAAATGGATACACTTTAACAAAAATGAATCATTCTTGCTAGGTGTTGTGTATGAGTCAGCAGCAGATCAGCTGTAACAGAGGCTTTAGAGAAATCCACTGCAATTAGTCTGTTTATCTGCCTCATCAAGCAGCTTATTTTTTTTAATTTCTAAATTGTCTTCAGATATTTCTTTATGAAAGAAAGATGTAGAGTTGTGCCAAAACCTCTGTTAATTGTCTCATCGCTGAGAAATTTCCAGCCCCATGGTTTCAGATTAGCTAATGCAGTTATTGCCTGAAGTGTTCCTTTTCTCAGCTCTTTTCTCAGTTTGTACTAGCAAAGTACAACATTATGAAATGTACATTAAAAAAATGTGCAGATTACTGGCTCAGGTAAATATTAAAAATGGCTTTTTTCATTTTTAAAGAGGGTATTTGAGTCTCTAGTAGACTATGTTTATTATTCCTTAATGTTTAATATCTATTGTCCCAATTAATTAAGAGTTACTGTCACTTTACCGTGTACAAGATGTAACTTCATGCACTACTTTTAAAAAGAAAGAAAGAAAATAAGGAAAATGTGTAGTGCAGAAGCTCTTGTTAAGAGCAAATAATTTTGAATTTGAAGTGCTAAGATAATTGTTTGATCAAAATAATATTACATGAAAACATAGAGGAAGGCCCTAGTAGTATAGCAGTCTATGAGGTTTTCAATAGCTTAAAGTGAATTAACATTCTCTAAAAACGCTTTCTTCTAAAAGTAGATGAAGTTACCTTCTCTGGGGAGTTACCGTCTTCTCTGGAATTAATTTCCTAGCTGTCTGAATGCACCAAAAACTGACTTTGATTCACACTGTTACTTTAAAATAGTTAAGGAAATTGTCAAAGCTGAAAGCCACTGTTTGTCATGATTAGGCTTCTTCCAGCAGATGAGTTAGGTCAGACTTAACAAATCATGACAAAAGACCTTGGTTCTCAAAATATGGGAGGAGGCTGTTTTTGACTCCTCCCCCTCGTTTCCATAGTATTAAATTGACTTTTTTTCTTGTAATGAAAAAAGGCATGTATTATGTAGTAATGATGTTTTTAATTTCATCATATAAAATACAGAATATGTAAAAAAAGACTTCAAATACGTATCCAGGTCTTCCCTTCAGCTGTACATTCTTAACTCATACATACATGTCACTTCCTTCTTAATGGTACACCTGGTTTATGGGAATTTATTAAAATCATGCCACACAACGAGAGAGTCCTTAGCTGCTTAGTTATTAGTATTTGAAAGAGGTGTAAATGCTGGGAGGCAGTGTGCCTTCCTTAGTTAAAATGTATTTTACTGATTCCCTTGGGCAGTGTGGTGCTGACTCTCACAGCCTTAACTCCCTCTCCCTCCTTCACATGCATTTTCTTGGGTCAGCAAAGGAAAGATCAAATAAAGAACAAACCTGTCTATGAAAAAAATGTTTGCAGCCATCAGTGTTAAGTGATGTAACTTTATATCCTCATATGAATTTTTAAGCCCAGATTATACTAATCTGTCTAGGCCACAATTTACCCTAACAAGAAATAACAAATATAGGAGTTACTCTTATCTGATTATAAATAAAGAAACTTCAGGGAACTACTTGGAAGTGAAAAGTCCACTTCTGGTGTAGGTCTGCTTGGACCTTCTTAGATGTCTCATTATGCAATTTATAAATTACTGAGTTCGCTCCAGCGGGACATTAACAATCAGGATAATAGTCCTCAGTCAGTCACTTGTTGGGAGTTGTGTTGAGTATGCTTTTCATATGTGCCTATCTGGCGTTTGAAGCTAAAAGTCTCCATTCAATAGCCTGACTGCTAATATTTCCATCAGAAAAACCTTCACTAGAAATTGTAATCATTGTCAGAAGCAGCCTTATTCTTGAGTTCACAACCACTAGGGGCAAACTGATACCAGTATACCCCAGTAATAAATACATCTGATTAAATAACACAAGTGTGGTCTGCTCTGCAGTACAATTGTGAAGTAAGTCACAGCTGCTTTTCCCTTGGCAGCAGTCATGCCAACCAGATGAAGTCCATGTTGTTACAAAGGAGTCTGTGTTCTTTTCCTTAATTACATCTTTATTGCACAGGTCTGAGTGTGTTGCAGCAGAGCCCCTTTGTATGCTGAAGGTCTGTCTTCTGTCACTGCCAGTTCATTTGTATTAGTTTGTATCTTAATCGCTTGCTTGTTTTATCTTTTTGTCATTGTGCTGCTCTCATTGCTGCTTTATTTCCAGTGAGTAGAAAATACACAGAAATCTCCAGTAAGTGACAAACAGAAAACTTTTAAATCTCTTTGTCCGTAGGGAGTCTGCCAAAAAGAGTAGGTATTATGTACATCTGTTAATGCCCTGGCATCCAGATGAAGTGCAGCCATCTTTTTGGCCTAGCTGTCAACAAACATCAAATGATGCAGCTAGGCAGGTTGGATGGGGGTGAACAGGAAAAATATGGGGCTCTTAATAATGGGAATATGATGGAAATCTGATACTGAATGCTGAAGAAAACCTGTTTGTTGCTATGGAATATTTTGTTTTGTTTGGTTTTATTTTACTTTCAGTAGATCTAAACAAGGAATCATCATTTTGAGTTTCTCCCAGCAAAGCGTTCTCTCTTACTTCAGCACCAAGTGGTGACATGGATTAAGCTTCCTTGTAGGGAGAGAAACTGCTTCTGCTATCAGTTATTTTCTTTTTTTTTTTTTTTTTTTTGCCTCGTGCCTTGTAAGTTATTCTTTAACCTGTTGGCCATCATCAATTCTCTTTTTGAAATCTCTGGGGCCACAGCATGCTCTGATAGCATTGTGGCTGTTAGCAATAGTAGTTCAGGGGACTGAAAGATTATTTTGCTATTCTGAAACAAGATATTGATGTAAGCTTAAATTGAAGTCCTTTCACACATATAAGACTTTGAAAAATTTCATTTTGGCAGTTGTGATTTACCATTCATGGAATATGGTGGGTAGAGATAGCTAAAAACCAAGTATGTGTGGAGCCAGAAGTTTATCACGTAAATTAGTCTCCTGTTTCAACAGGATTAAAACCATGTCAGGTTCTAAGAATCTTGAATTTTTAAATAAATTTTCATATTGTTCTAGTTTTTGTTACTGCCTACTACATATTAGGTGTGTCTTTCAGCCACTTGTTTCCATAAATCTGAAAATAGCATCAGTCCCCAGTGGGCTTTAAATGTGAGTATTTCCATGATTTCTGTCTCTGCTGGAGCTGGACTGTTGTTATGGCAGGAGAAAAGAACTCTCACATGGAGGAGACCAGTGGGCTCACTGAGGGAAGAACTTACCATTTTTCCTAGTGATTCTGTAGAGCAGAACTGTGTAAAAGCAGGTTGTCATAGAGAAACAGTGATGGATATTCTTAAAATGCTGTCAGTACAATGTTGTTCATTTAGCTGTGGATTCACATAAGTACACAGAGTGTGACATTTGAGACTGTCAGGTTACCCTCTCAGGAATAGAATCATAGAATAGTTTGGATTGG
>NW_009192105.1:78724-79476 GCF_000690835.1 Fulmarus glacialis | reverse complement strand
ATTCTATGATTCTATGATTCTATAAGGAACTCACATCAGCATATGGAATGACATACGCCATAGATGCACAGTCATTCTGCTTAACTATACTCCAATTGATAGCTGTTTTTATGTAGTACCTCAGCACATAAAACCAGAATTCCTTGCTTACAACACCTGGTCCCCACATGGAAAAGGTTATAGCACTCTCCCATCTACAACAGTAGGGAAGAAAAGAGCATGCTGGGGTGGAAGTATGCTGTCTAAGAAACGAAAACCCTTCCCAAGCAGACTTCTTCCCCAACTTGTCATCTAACAGTGCATGACTATATCATTCCAAGTGTCACATACTTTAGGTATCCACCATATTTCCCTCCAGAACTTACAGCTTTTAAGCTTCTAATAGAAGTCCATCATTAATTCTGTGCTCTTTTAAACTGCTTGAAGCAAATTTGCACATTTTTAAAGCTGAGGTGTCTTCCAGGGCTTACTGGGGGATCAGAAAAAGAATCCTGATCCTGGCTATCCTGGGACTGATGGAAAGGGGAACACAACAACCTTCTTTCACCTGAAGCTGAAGCCCAGGCTTGCTCCTTCACTCATTTTCATTTCCCCCAGACAAGTTAATACAGGTAGGTTCTACCTGCTGCTGGATTCTGCCACGAATGCTGACCTCAGAAGTCTCTGTCCACATAAGCTGTGGTCTCAGTGATTTTACTTCACTGGCAGATTTAGGATCCCTGCTTTTTCCCTGTCTAATGTGATGACAGGCC
>NW_009192105.1:74567-78693 GCF_000690835.1 Fulmarus glacialis | reverse complement strand
TCAGCAGGCCTGTTTGGAAGGAAGTGAAGAAGGAAGGAAGGAAGGAAGGATGGATGGACAGACAAATACCAGCTTAGGAAGGTTGGCTTCATTTTCAAGAAAAGGTCTGAAAATGAGGCATTCACAAGTGGAGAATAACACAGTGATTCAAGTTCAGATTGGCTACAGAATCAGGGCAGTGCTGGCAGTAGCCTGACAGCAACTGTGGATAAACTCATGAAACTACTTGGCTCATTGAGTCAAACAAGACCAGGAGGACTCAGAAAAAACTTCGATTTGCTTCATGTAGAAGGAACCTGAAGCTGACAAAAGAAGGTTGGTAGCAGCAGGATAGGAGCCATTACCCTGCAGTCAGCAGTGATACAAACAAGGATGATCCAGGGAACTGCATACTGCAAGAGCACCAAGATGTAACATGATGTAGCATTAAAGCAGCCAGGAGAGAGTAAAACTATTTCTCAGTGATGAGCTAACAACCTTTAAATCCCTGTAGTCCCCCTGAATTGTCAATAGCTTTCACAAAAACACTTCAGCAACAATAACCTCTGTAAAGAGATGTTATAAAGAATGTGGCAAGGACAGCACATGTTGCAAAAGAGAAGAAAGTGGAAAAATAAGTCAGTCTGTTGGCATGTGCTGGATTGCTACTAGCAGCTATGCTTGACATAGATTTCTTAATAAAGAGAGAACTTAATTTTTAAAACATGAAGAGTTCTGATGTTGAAAGTATATAATCTTCATTGACCTTGTCATAACAGGACAACAAAAAGGAGAGAAGCAGAAAAGGGAGCTAATTCATTTATGATGTCCTCTCTATCCTTCCATGAAAGTTGTCATCCCAGTCAACTCATTAACTTCTCTGCTTCTGCCTGAAAGTCTTGAATCGTCTTTGACATCTTCACCTTTCATCACAGGGCTCCTTGTCACTTGGATTGCTCAAGCAGATCAAAACTGCTTGAGGAAGTTTCCTCCTTTTCTTTCACCTTGCCAACAGAACAAGCGGGAAGGCAAAGTCCAAATGAACTCCAGTGTCATACCTTCAAAATAACATGGGTCACTTGAGAGCTGTGAAGTGCCTCTGTCACCGCTTTAGTCTTGTTGCACTCAAGTTGTATTCAGCTTTGTATCCACTTATTTCTGTGCCTGTATAATCCCCTTACCTCCAACTGCACAACAAAGGCTTTGAGAAGAACAGAAACTCTTTTTTGAAACAGAATGCCACAAAGAGCCAGAGAATTTTGCAGAGTTTTGCAGAGATGTGCTCTCAGTGCCCTGCAATATTTAGACCTGTGGCAGTATAATTTGCCTTAGGAAATTATTCTTTCACAGACTTTTGTTTGGAATAAGGTCTTCAGAGGACCATAGTGACACCTGTAGCTCATGCATCACAGGTTTCTCAGCAGAAGGGTAAGGCTGTTGCTTCTATGAAACACTTACGCCTCTGCTAGTTATGAGTCAGTCCTGTTCTGTTCTAAGTAGTCAGTTGTTGTGGGTTAACCCCGGCCAGCAGCTCAGCCCCACACAGCCACTTGCTCACTCACCCCCAGTGGGATGGGAGAGAGAATGGAAGGGTAAAAGTGCGAAAACTTGTGGGTTGAGATAAAGACAGTTTAATAAGGAAAGCAAATGTTGGACGCACAAGCAATGTAAAACAAGGAATTCATTCACTACTTCCCATCGTCAGGCAGGTGTTCAGCCATCTCCAGGAAAGCAGGGCTCCATCATGCGTAATGGTTTCTTGGGGAGACAAAGGCCATGGCTCCGAGTGTTCCCCCTTCCTCCTCCTTTCCTTGAGCTTTTTATCACTGAGCACGATGTCATATGGTGTGGAATATCCCTTTAGTCAGTTGGGGTCAGCTGTCCTGGCTGTGTGCCCTCCCAACTTCTTGTGTACCCCCAGCCTACTCGCTGGCGGGGCAGCATGAGAAACACAAAAGGCCTTGTTGCTATGTAATCACTCCTCAGCAATAATTAAAAGATCCCTGTATTATCAACACTGATTTGGTTACCAATCCAAAACATAACACCATACGAGCTACTACAAAGAAAATTATCTCTAACCCAGCCAAAACCAGTATATCAGTATAAAGAAATTATATTTGCTTCAGCTATAGGAAGTATGATCAATTAAAAAAAAAAGAAAGAAATACTTAGTAAATACTATGAGTAAAGCTGAAATGAGAAAATAAGAGTAGCACCAGATGGATCTTTAATCTCTTAAAATACCTAAGCCACCTTGAAGGAAGAGAAAATGTGAGAAAATATGCCAATAATTTTCCATCCAGAATTTGGCTCCCTCTGTGCTTTTAAAGATGGAACTTCAAATTCTAAGTCATCTATGGACTTTTCACACATTTTTTTAGTATATACTATACTACTATATAGTACAATTGTACTAGTTACCAAATACAGCAGTAAAGTGTCTTAAAATAGACCCAGACAGGGGTATATAGAACTTTTGGAGGTTTATATTTTTGTGCTTACTGTTCTTTTATACATAAACATATTGTTACAAATGAATGCTTCCTCAAGAATGCATTACACAGGAGAGAGCAAAAATCCTTTTTGTTTATATGGCAAATGCTTGCTCGCTTCTTTTGTTCTAACTTTTGCCTCTGCTCTACAGAAACAACACTTAGCTGAAGTGAACTTGCAGGAAACCTCACTAACTGAAAGTGGAGAAGCAGGATGTATATTCCTGTTTGGGGTCCCACCAGCGTATCTCACTTTCAACTGGGACATTGGGAACAGTCAAGGGCCTATATTTCCTCATCTGTCAAACGAAAGAAGAAGTTTCTGAGGCAAGACACTCAAATGCTTATACAGAAGAGAATTAAATACTATCATCTTTTTCCCATGACCCTTAAGAGACTTGACATTAATACAGTTCAGACAATCTAGCAGGATCAACACTGGTACAAAGTGTATTTTTGCAAATTAAGGTACATTGGCGGAAGTCCACAGCATGAAACTCACCTAGCAGGTATTCCTACAGCTATCTAAAGTCTTACCACCTTCCACTGGAGCAACAGCGCTTTTCAAATTTGCCATTTGTAGGAAATTATATGTATTATGTCCTCTTGGGAGTTATTTAACAGGTATTCGCTACTCACTGAAGCAGAATTATTTAAAAGAAACTGATAAGTTTCATGTTTTGACACTGTTTCCAGTCTTTAAAGAGAGGTTGATCTTTATTGCGTAATCCATCTCTCCAGAAAAATCTCCTAGCTCCCTCCTTTGTAGCAAGTAACACCATCTCTCAACTAGCGTAAAAGGAGATAGAAAAACGATAAGCCTGAATACATAAAAAATTTGAAATCCATTCCTTTAGATCTAAAAAGCTGTGGAGTAATTTAAAAATTAAATCCTAACTGGCTTCATAGGTCTTGTCAATATTGATTTTTCTAAGAAAAAGATAACACAAGACTGTACTCCTTCAGCGGTAACATCCTTTGAAATGCATTTGCAGATAAACAGCACTTCCCCTTTGTGCTCCTACAGAAGAGATGTCTTAGACAGAGAAACCCCTGTATCTTCAAAAGATTCACATACATCGCTTTCAGTGTATAAGACAGTTACTGGGTGGAAATGTTTTGTTCCTGGTAATTACATAAGCAAATAACTCAACAAGGCACTTGTGAGCCTCCCTCTCAGGCATTTTGGATCAATTCAATTGGATATGGAAAATTAGCACTCAAGTCCAGCGTTCAAGTCTGTAAGAAGAAGAGACCCAAAGTGTTTTTTCCTTTTGGCAGCTGTTGTTCAGATGTTTCGGTGACTGTCCTAAGGTAAATAAAGCTTTTCAGTTATGAAAGTGCTTATCACAACATAGGATGAGTTGCACCAATACAGTTTCAACTCATGAAGGAGCAAGCTGCTACATGAGACCCAGTCATTTGGCCAGCTACAGATGAAATAATTTTGGATCTTGTAGAGCTGGTGAAAAAATGGGAAGTGCATTCAGAGAAAATATCTGGAACTTTTAACCCCCTCAAAAAGTTAACTTTTATTTCAAAAAAAAGTGAAAGCCCAACCACCTTTGAAACTAAATAAAACAATTCCTTCCTTTTTCTTTTTCATTCTTTTTTAATTTTTTCTTCCCCAATAAAATTTCGTGAGCATCAGC
>NW_009192105.1:71126-74555 GCF_000690835.1 Fulmarus glacialis | reverse complement strand
AGGAAGAAATAGGAAAAAATCACTCCTTCCATTTAAAAAAACTGTGAAGTTTCATAAAAGTACATTTGAAGCTGAAAATATAATGGAAAATACACTAAACGATCACCTTTTACCCTTTTTTGAGAAAGGTTTTTGCAGTGCCAGAACTGTCCTGTACTGCTAAAGCCAAATCATTCTGTAAAAGTGTGTCAGCTTCAATGGCCTTTGTATGGGAATGCTTCTGAAGCCAAGGGGTCCCTGGTCACTTCAGAAGCCCAGAGGAAATGACAGGCAAAGCCTGAGACTTAAATCTGAAACCTTGAGACAGTCACATTTCATAAAAATGGGTTACAAAGCACGACAAATTTCAGAACCTTAAAAATCTCATAAAGTGTGTTTGTCCTCCTGTGGACATTCGTTCAGCTGTGGTTTGAATGGAAGACTTCATCCTGTTCCAATGAGGAATACGCCACGACCAAGGCTGCAGACAAATGCTGCAGCTCAGGGGGGAAACTCTTCAGAGTACATCAGGTAATAGCAGAAGCTTCGTCTTGGGAACATTTTTCTTTTTTATCGGCTCTATTCTGCCTACGCTCTTCAGAGTACATCAGGTAATAGCAGAAACTACGTCTTGGGAACATTTTTCTTTTTTATCAGCTCTATTCTGCCTACACTACTTTTGAAGTAACTGCAGTTGACTCCATGAGGGCTTCAGGATCATCCACAGCAAATCTAGATCAGGAGAATAAGAAGACCAACTTAAACACACTATCAGAAAAAACTTTCTAGTGTGGCTTGTGGCTGTCATAAGGCATGGCCAGGCTCATCTCAGAACAACTTGGATGCACAAGAAGGCCTCCGTGGTCAAGGTCCTAAAGACACTGACATCTGAAACAGCATAGCAGTAGACAAGAGACAAAAAAAAGCAGCTTACCCGTGAAACTGGTGGATGGGCAGAGTGTGCTGTTTCCTTTCTCAGGATGAGAGAAAAGCAAGGTCGGTTTACTAACCGTGAAGAGGAGCAAGGGATGTCAGGCTCCAGTTCTATCATCATAAATGTCTTGTCACTAGAGCCGCTGTGGCCACCCTTTTTTAGCAGGCCTTGTGTCCTGGGAGTCTCTCTGAAGCTGTCACTTTGACAGACAGCCGTGCCTGCACTGGCCTTGCCGCTCTGTTCAGCTGGCGCACAACCCTGTGTAATTCCTTTCTCTACCCTGTGACTACTTTCACAAACTGTTATGCCCCAGTTGCCTTAATCCCATACTTCAGTTGTTATTTCTCAGACAGACTATGTAATTAACTCTTTTCTTCTTTCCCCTCAAACCATCTACTTCATAATACAATGTTGGTTTCCCCTTTTTAGTAACAATTCCAACGTGTTAGACTCTCTGCTATTTAAGTGCTCAGATTATACAGAGAATAATTACGAGGCTGGTAAACCTTGAGAAGTTACTTTCCAAAGCAAGAAGGCAACACCATAGACAAAAGCACAAGCTTTAGAGGAGAAAAAAGGTTGTTAAACAAGTCTGTGTAAAACAATAACATTGTTTTAATTAAATTGTGAGCCTGCCCCATAAGCTGTAGCACAAGAGGCTGGCAGAGGCAGCAGCAAAGTGTGTTTTTCCTCCAGTCATGAAAGTTCACTAGTTACTAATTGAAATGCATTAAAACCTTAAGTCTCAATTATTCCTACCCCTGCATTGGCTCATACATGGTGATGGTTCATATATTAATTATTCTGCGTTTATATTACATAAAGCAGGAGGGTGAGGACTGCAATTATAGCATTTACTAAAGCGTCTTTGTTACAATCCTAATCCTGATCCCACTTTCCAAGCCAATTAGCCCAGTGACACTGGATTGATAAAGGGGAGCGATGGGATGACTTGTTCAGCTCAGTGCTCTTCAGCCATTTGCTTGGTCCTAACTGGGCAAAATGACTTCCCATGATGTCCCACACTAAGAAAGCGGGTAGTGCTTCTCACTTCCCTTCTCCATCACATGAGGGGAATGCACAAATATGACATGACTGGAACAAGAGAGAAAACTCAATCACAGGTTTTTCCTTTGTCTTCTTGCAGTTGTGCGGGTGCCTTTATTCCCCCTATGGCCAGACTGCAACTTTCAGTCTAGGCCACAAAAAAGGAGAAAAATCATATACAATTGGCCCACAACTTGTTGAACTGAAGTAAGTAGAATAATACACAATGTTAAGTATCCCCCAGCAGGATTCAAACAGTCTGCCTCTTCAACTTTCTGCTCATTTTAAAAGCCCATTGCACTCCCAGGAAATCTGTTGTTGGATTAAGATGAGTATTTTCAGGTATTTTGTGTCTAATGGTGTTCTACAGCTGAGACTGTCTTTGGGAAATGCCTACCCTGCATTTACTGCATTTCTACTCGCTTTTAGTTTGAGAAAAAAGGCTGAGGCATAAAGGTTATTTTCATTCATTCTCTTTTAAATCCATTCATTAGGAGAAAAAAAAACTAAATCAGAGTATTTTAACACTGTAGTAAGAATTTGCAAGAAACAGTCATCTGGGGGAAGAATATCTCAAATCCCCAGTAATGACTGGCTTTTATTTTGTCGCCTAGTCACAGGTTATATAATGGTGTATGTAAAATGCATAATACCATTCATATAACTGGCAATTAATCAGGCCCTTTAAAGTTCTCCCTGTATTTTATCTTGCCTAAAAGAAAAAAAAACGTACCATCAGAGGACATCTGGAACATGTGTCTTCCTTCCAAACATCCTGCCTGCTGCATAAAGATTCATGATGCTTATTTATACATTTGCCAATCAACTTCTTAGCCAGAGTTTTTATATCACACCACCCTCCACTGCTCCTCCCTGTGCCAAGGCCACAAAAAATCAAGGTGTTGGTAACTCCTAATGGCCCTGCAATCCCTGCTCTGCAGACACGAAGTTGGCAAAACAGTCTGCACCGGGGGAACTCAAACGAGTTTTAAGAGGACCCACCGAAAAAAAACTTGCACTGTACAAGCATGTCCTGGTTTCAGCTGGGATAGGGTTAAATTTCTTCCTAGTGCTGTGTTTTGGATTTAGTATGAGGAGAATGTTGATAACACACTGATGTTTTCAGTTGTTGCTAAGTACCCTCCTAGTCCAAGGACAGCTCCCATGCCTACTGACTGAGCTAGGTACACAAGATGGGAGGGAACATAATCAGGACAGCCAGCCCAGCTGGCTAATGGGGTATTCCATACCATGTGACATCATGCTCAGTATATGAATGGTAGGCGTGATCCAGGAAGTACCGATCGCTACTTGGTTATCGGTCAGCGCAGGTGGTGAGCAATTGCATTGTGCATCACTCATTTTGTATATTCTACCATTATCATTATTATTTTCTCTTTTCTGTGCTATTAAACTACCTTTATGTCAGCCCACAAGTTTTTCTCACTCTCACCCTTCTGATTCTCTCC
>NW_009192105.1:15171-71114 GCF_000690835.1 Fulmarus glacialis | reverse complement strand
GAAGGGGAAGGTGAGCAAGCGGCTGCATGGGGTTTGGCTGCCTGCCAGGTTAAACCACAGCAAAGCACTAGCAAGTGAAAACATCTGTTTGAAAATAATTCTTAACCAGCTAGATTATGGGGCTACTAAAACAATACCCAGACTTCACAGATGTTAGTATTAAACAGGAATTTCTGCTCAAATCAAGTTAAACATACACTTGAAAACTTCAGAACTGCTCTAGAACCTATAATTAAACACTTTTACTTATTGCTAAATTTATTCCAAAGAAGTTCTCCCATCCCGATCAGGAATTATTCTATCATTTATCTTTTACAATTTTATTTACACAGTTTGCCATCCTGATGGTTGAATGGATGTCTAGAATGACAACTCATCCTTTTACTTGTGGGAATTTAAAAATTAACATTGACAGGTGTGAATTTAAGGTGATTTTTATTATTCCCTTGCATATTACCTCCTCTAAATTTTGTAATTCATTGTTATGTCTACTAAATATTTTGGAGGCAGCAAAAATACACAAATAACCAAAGCTCTGGATGATTAGAGATGCAGTAACCATAATCAATGCAAAACTAAATAAGGTTAATTGTGGTTGATTCAAATAAGGTTAAAAATTCCAGGAAATTAGCTAATGAAATAAATATGTCATGTCACTGCTAGATCTGGATAAATTAATTTTAACATAAATTATTCCATGAGCTTAATTCTTCTTTCTGTTTTTTTTTTATCAATTAATTATACTCTCAACACTTTTCAGTTGAAGCAAAATTTTGTACAAAGCTACTTCACAGTTCAGGCTGTTCACTTGTACTCTGATTTCTGATTCAATTCTTATGTTAACCTTTGTATAGTTCTGATGTTCTGGTCTTAACCTGGTCTCATGAAAGCTTCTGGCATGAACCTCCACACTTGTAAATGTAGGCAAACTTCTTTTGGACTATATTAATTTACCCCTTAGGAAGAACAGAGTTATCACTCTTCATTAGCTTCTTGGGAAAGAGACTTGAACATTTGCTAACTTTCCATGAAACTTATTTCAAAATTTTAAGACCAGAACAGATTAATGTGATCCATGAGTCTGTCCTTCATAATAAAGGCCATAAAAATCTCAGTCTGTGATTTCTGCATCAAAATCATTGAGGTATTAGTTCCTCACTATTAACAACTCAGTTTCAGCAAGTTCTTGCCACAACTGTTTTCACAGCCTCTCAATTCATTATGTTAATACAATAGTGGCACCAGACATGAAAATTCACATTTCCACATGTCTGATGAAGGATTTACTCCATTGATAGTATCTACACAATCCCTTTACTTATGTTTTCTTGCTTAATTCTAGCTCCAAAATGAAATACGTGCATACTGTATGAAGAAGAGGCAGAGATTAATGACACTTTGCAAAAATAAATGACATGAAGAGTAATCTAATATCATTAGGCACTTAAATCTGTCAAGTACAGAACACGGAGACAATGATCCAGCTAAGCAATTTACTCAGGGTACATCTACCCCTTGCATCCCTAAACAAGCTGGCGCCAAGACTGTGAGAAGCGTAACAGGCACTGACACTGCTGTCAGCGGCTGACTGTTAACACTTTGCCGAAATACAATATCATATTTAGTTGGCTGGATTATCTGGGAGCCTCAGGTCAGTCCTTGTGCCATATTTTCCTCTGTTATGCAGGGATATTGCATCTAGTCGTGCGATCTCCAGCACTGTCCTCTTACCTAAAGGCATCAAGTATGCAAACGGTCCTGGTCCTGCAGAATTCAGAAAGACGGTTTGCACTTGTAAAGAGCAGACTGTTCTTATCTATTTGCTTGGATTGGAGACTAAACCAAGAATGCTGCCAGAAAGTTAATGAACAGCAGGTGCCAGTCAACTACAGATCTTTTCAAAGGAAAACCTGCAAACTGAAAAAGATGCCCTCAAGCCATCTGACTGCAGACAGACTAAGGGGATTTTAGACCAGATGGCTACATATAGGGTGAGTAATCAAAGACAGCAGCCTTAGTAAAACTAACGTATTGTAAAAAGCTTTACTTGTTTTCATCCATCACTGATTTTCTTTTTCCCACAGGATGAATTAATTTTAAATTTAGTCTGTTTCTGCAGTGCAAAGGAATGTGTTGCTGCAGGAGGCACAAGCAGTGCTTATCCCTAGCTGCTATGGAAGTCCGCGGTTACTTCAGGAAGAAGTTCTCAGTGGACCCATAATACTACTAGACTGGAGCAGTAGATTGGTGAAAAAGTAAAACTGGGAAGAAAACCATTGTAAGTGCAACAGAAAACTGCCTCATCTGCATCACAAGCAATACAGAACAGCAGTAGAGAGTCACTGACAGCTAATCAGCAATAGCCCTAATGCCCCCAACAAACTGGGAGTCAAATGTCCCTTAGTAGAGAAGTAGAAAAGATTTTTAAGTGATTGCTACCCTATACAAGAAAAATAATTTCGGTAGAATAAAAATCGCTTCCATTGGTTTTATAAATACCTCAAGTCATAGCAAAATCTTAGCTTAAAACTGTGGATGTAATTTACAAATCTCCATCTAATTTCCGTATATTTGCACATTTCAAGAGCAAGAAATGGCATTTCGCATTCTAACTTCCCTTCTTTTTACAGTCTAATAAAACCTTACCTTACCTAACATCCAAGTTAGTAGCAATGAATATGACACACTTAAGCCTTGAAATCCTGTTGACTGTGACTGTTTCTGTTAATTAATAAAGAAAATGGGTTGTATTTGGTTTGTTTTCAGAGCACAGTCCTAAGCAGTACAAGCATTTCAGAGGACCTAGGATGCATTAGGCGGGCTTACTAGCGCGCAAAGTGCTCTCAAACAGTTTGAAAAAGCCTCCAGACACTTTCGCGTCCTGCAAGTCACAGTGTCCCACTCCTTATCCTTAACCAATGTCTTAGCAATGTATTTATTTATTCAAGCTCCATTCATTGCAGTGATCGTAGCTGCTGCTTCACAGTTTTTTACATTGCAAAGATGTTCTGGACCTATTGCAAAGACGTTCTGGACCTGTTACAAAGATGCCACTCACAGGCCACCGGCCACAGCCCAGAAACTGAAAAAAACAAAAAAGGAATATACCCAGTTGTCTTTATCCCCTGAGGGAGCAACCTCATTAGCAAACACTGCACTGGTATCTGAACGCTTCCTCCTGTGCTCACACCGTGTCTGGGCTCCAGGGGAGAGGAGGAAGGGTCAGGGCTGGAAATCCACTTTTTGAGAGCAGGAAATGCCCTGCCTGCCCTTGCAGCCCAGCAGGGACTCCAGAGTCACGGCTGGTACCACAGCACAGAGCATAACCCTTTTTCTCAGATCTGGTACAGGAGAAAACTAAGCTTGGGACTATCCTACCACTCCATGTCACACTGTGGATGCCTTTCTGGTGTCTCAAAGCCCAGTTCTTCAGATTGTGTAGTGACTTCAGAGAAGTGCTACTTAACCGCAAAGGGACGGAATCAGTAGTTTAGAGCTCTGCGTTCAAAAATAACTCACCTTTAGCTCTCTATCTTCATCCTCAGGGTGATGCTATGCTTCTGCAAGCAATGGATTGAGATTTTGTTCATTAGAGTTTGCAAAATACTTCGAGACTCTCAGAAAGGAGATGCTACTGAATTCTAAATACCTGCTTAATTAGCTCTGTTCAGAAGTTATTTTACCCAGTCAAGCTGAAAGATTGAAAATATCTTAGAAAAGTAAACTGCAGAACAAAACAAAACAAAAATCAATTTGGAGATGGTTAAATACCTCCATATTTGTCTATGGAGAAGGCTTATTATATCTATTCCAAAGTGCATGACTGTCAGGGCCCCATGGACACCCCCCTCCCAGGGCTGGAGTGTGGGTGAGGGGGACCTGCTGCAGGCAGTGGTGACCTAGGACAAGGTCTGGGAGCAACCTCCGTGGGACCTTTCCTCTATCAACTCCATTAGTTCACCACAGATTTCCTTCATTATTATGTCTAATGACATATTCTTGTCATTAGATGCTTTTTTTCACAGCACTAACAACGCTGGCACTTAACTGGCCATTATTAATTCAGCAAAGTTTTAAAGTATGTGTAATTCCAGGTGTCTAGCCTCCCTGAATCTTCGCTCTCGTTCTTCCCTGAGCATTAAACCTTTCATTATTCAGTCCAGTTATTTATTACCCTATTTACAAATTCAATACAATCTTCTAACTGACATTTTCAATGAAAGGTCACCTGAAATACACATGGTGTTCCTTGTATCGCCTGCCTTCCCCTCTAAAGGTCCACCAGAGCTAATGTTGTACTTGTCATCTATTTACTCATTACATTGTGCAACAAGCCTTTGATCCCCCACTTGTCTGTATGCCAGGGCTGTCTCCTATGAGGTAGCTCTAGGGTGGCTTTCCTCTTTTCCATTCCCTTCTAATTAAGCTGGACATGTTTGCAATATCCCCCACTCTAAATACAGTTCCAGTGTATTGCTTAAAATGCCACGGCTAAGTTCAGTTATTAATCATGCATGACTGGAGCACCAGGCATGTGGCTAACAAAACCAAGGACCTGAAAGAGGAGCTGGGAGCCTAAATCCACCTGTCACTTGTTGTACCTAAGGTCCTCGCACCTTCCAGTTTTCTGGAAGCTGAGCACTTCTGCTTTGGGCGGCAGAAGCACCTAGGGCTACAGACTGCAGATCCCATCTTAATAATAAGTCCAGTCAAAATTAAAGATGTTTCTCCACTTGTTCCACCAGAGGGACTGTCAGATTTTCCCAGAGTGTAACTAAAACAGCAGGCTACATACCAAATACCATTTTTTAATTCGCAAAGTTTTCCTTCAAAAACCCACCTCCAGATTCAGAGGTGGCTGTGACAATGTCCCTTTCATAGTGAAAACCTGAATGTTTAGCAGCTTCACTGTGAGATGAAAGACCTGGACTTCATTCAAGGACTTCTACCTCTTCATTTTTTATGCACTTTATGCAGAGACATGAACTGCACTTGAAATTCAAGTGATTCATCTCTTTCCTCTGCCATTTAAAAGAAGGGCTTTCTAAGCACCTGCTTTACAAACTGTGATTACAAGCAGGGCACTTAAGCCCAGGAGAAGTCGAAGGTTTAACCTACCTTTTCCAAGTGAGTTAAGCAGGTTCCCTATGAGCTGACTTTGCAGAGACCCCCAGTCAGAGCACTGGATCCTGGGGCCCCACTGTGGACGGCTGGCAGGTTCTCGGTCTGAGGAACGTGAGAAATAAATGTGTTTGTTGACACACTGATTTTCCAATGTTTAAAATGTTGTTATTTTCCTTTCTAAGGAAGGAGCTAGAGAGCTACCACATCCTGAATTCCTGCTATATAACTTTGTGGGGAGAAGATGTCTTACAAGACACTTCAGTGGAAAGGGATTCAGTCACACCTGGTGAGGGCCTTGCACATAGACTTTCGATCAATTTTCCAGCACTCATTGGCTCTTTCTCTAAAACTGAATTTCGCACAAGCTTGTCTGCCAGGACATTTCTTAGTACAGCCCAGTCCTCACAGCAGGAAAAAGCAGTTCATCTTCATCCTCTTAAGTGAAGTGTGAACTTAACACAGTTTTAAAATGCTTGCTTCCCCAAGCTCCACCACTTATCTACCACTGTATGAGCAGAAAACAGGAATCTCCTCTCCTTGTTATAGCCAGGGCTTTTCATGTCCTCCACAAAAAGCTTTTGGGAAAGAGCTACTTTTAATGTCAGTGATGTATCTCTGAGCTGAGGCCAATGTTGGCACTACTAACAATTATGTTCCTATAGATTTAAAACAAAGTTAAAGTATAGGAGTATTTCCTGCTACCCTTTGAAAGGAAGAATATCCTGGACGGGTTCCCTTGGCTTTAAAAAGCACAAGGAACCTGTGAAGCAGAAATAATAGTAAGGTCGATGTAAGGCTATCCCAGCACTATGAACTGCTGGGGTATAGAAATTCAGGGATTTAGGTCCTGACTCAAAACCTATGCAAAGCTTTCCAGAAAGCAGTTCAGAGCAAAGCTATGACAAGCAAAAGGCATAATACAAAGATCATAGGTATTCCTAGGGGCATTTTTTCAGGGTAGGCATGAAGTTTCTGTGCAAGACACGAAAGCCAATGAAAAAACTTATTTACGGGCAACACCACTTGTTGCTTGCCAAATGTAACTGTGTCCCATTAAAAACTGGCAAACGGGAGAGAAAAATTAATCCCATTTTCTTTGTGGGTTTTTGTTTTGTTTTGTTGCTGTTAAGTAGGGCATTTATAAAACAGGGCATCAAAAAAGTTCATTTGGTGCCTTTGAAAATCATCTGGAGCCAGCATAGAAAGCTTATAGTTCCAATTCTCGTCTTGCTTTAATCAGGTGTAAAACCAGCCTAATTGAAAGGAGAGGAGTGACGAATCACCATCTGGAGGTAGCTGCACAAGTGATGTTCTTACCACCCTTCTCAAAGAAATGATGGGCTTCTGGGAGAAGTTTGTGTCTGAACATGGGGTCCCTGATCCTCAGCCACCCAGGGCATGGCTGGGACACACCACAAGGCCCTTCCAGCCTCTGTGGCCAGGCTTCCTTCCCATCAGAGGTAGGGAGATGGAAGCTGTGTCCATCAGATGAGTTCTGCTACAGAGCTGGGACACGGCCAAGGCGTGTACTTGGACCTGGAAACACAGAAGCACTCCTAAGCACCATATTTTGGGCATATGTTTTACATGCTGATGTATGACCAAAGCCCTCACCATTGAAAACCTAAGCCTATTTAGAGAACAGAGAGTACATGTTCCTATGAGCATTTGGAGAGGAGAATTTTTTTAGAGATCTTGAAATTTTCCAAATTATGGAGCATGTTGTACTAAATGAAAGTATATTGTTACATACTGCTAAGAAAAGAATAGAGAACAAAACTTGCGGCGGCATCTGGCACAGTGGAAATTTAGTTTTCGCTTATATCTGGATTATCATATGCTTATCTCGTCCCCCCGAGTCAGACAGAATATAGTAGATCTAGGAAAACAACATAAGGACAACAAGGTATGAAAATACCTGTAGAGATTAAATAGGCTAGGATTCTTGGCTGGAAAAGAGAAACTTTATAGGGGAATATGTGGCACAGGGAAGTGAATGGGGATCAATTATTTCTCATCTTTACAACATAAGGACTCAGGGACGTTGAAGAAAACTTTTAAGCAAATGTTTTATAAGAGAAAAAAAAAATCATTTTTCCATACAACTTATCTAAACTGTGAAACTTACTGTTACAAGATATTGCAGATGAGTATAAAGAGATCCAAAAGTGATTAGATAAATTCTTGTAAGAAACATTCATTGAGAGCTATCAGTCACAATGCTGTAAATATAACCTCCTGCCCAAGAAGTCCCTAAACCATAGCTTGCTGGAAGCTGTAAGGGTATTCCAGAGGATTACCATGCACATGTCCAGACTTTGTATAATTCCCCTAAACAGCTGCTCTTTATTTTGATGGAGACCCTTCCCTCTCAGTGCTCAGTACAGCCAGTCACATGTTCTTAGGGTTTTTTAGGCAAGCAGTGCAAGAAGAAACTGTTTTAGGGATAGTGCTTAAGGACCGTAAGAATTTAAATTTTACTAGACAGTGTGACAGGTGCTAGGGGAACTCTTTGTTCTGTCACACTGATTCACTACCATTTTCAAAGGCTCAGGATGAAAAAAGCGCTTGAGGTTTTTTCTTCTAGTTCAGACTTAGACTGTTGTTCACAGGTGGAGGAAATACGTGAGAAACAAGCTGCAAATTGGAAAGCAGTATAACAAATAACTGGATTACAAAGAGCAGAAAGGTTAGGGGAAAAGAAACTATACATCCTCACATACATTTCATTTGTTGATGTCGTTTGTGATTGTACTCTATATTTGGGAGTAAGAACTCATAGACATGTAGGCATGTATGTAAGTATAGACACACACATATATACCTCAGATTTTCCTTTTCTGTCCTGTATGAAGAACAAACTGGATCCAAGATGCACACGGCTCAGGTTGTAATACATGATAAGATTAGAAAAGGAGGGAGAGCATCTCACAGGGAGATAATGCAGCACAGAGACTTATGCAGGCAGCTCCACCGCAGCCTGCATGACTCTCCTTCCCTGATGTGGGGATCCCCATTTCCACATCCATGATCCCATATCTTATTCACCCACCCTACCTAAAAGGAAAGGCACTGTGCATGCAAACCAACACAGCTGAAGACTGGCACCGTCTATTTCAATCCCTGAACACAGCAGTGGTCACCACGAGCTGGTCTTCTGTGCAAGAGGCTAACCAGCAACAGAAGAAGGATTTACTGCAAGAGAGGCAGGAGAATCCCCAAAAATGCTTTGGAGACAAAACAGAGTCCTCTGAGATTTCAGAAAGCAGACTGCGTGAGGGAGTTGGTTGCTGTCCCACTGATGTATAAACCTTTTCTGCTTCCTTAAAGTTTGTGTGTGCAGGAAATTTCTGTGGTTTATGCAGTTATTTTGCATAGGATTCCTGAAAAATGCAACTGAAGCCACTCAGAGAAGGTTTCCTAAGAGGAAAAGACTAAGCAGTGGGAATGTGCAACCCACTCTCAAAAGAGAGTTGGACACTGGTTGCACGGAAGTTGCAGGCGTGTAGGTTGTAGAGCTGAAAGCACTCATCCCTCCCAGCCCAGACCCAGAGGCAGTAGTACTCTGTAGTTAGAGCCCTTTGTGACAGACTTGTGCCCATTTGGGAAGCAGGACTGGCTCAGGATCATAAACCACCTCTTTGCTCCATTCAGTTATGACTGGTTTGTGTTACAGGAGATGCTAAGGGTCTTGGAAAACTAATATTTACGGGTACCTTATCATGGCCTCGGCCTGGAGAAAAGATTCAGATTTTCCTAATGCTAGTATAGGAGCATGCTGGGTATGGGATTATCCAGGCAATGCCATCATTTGCAAAAGCCAGCCGTCTACTTCAATCTACTAAAGCAAGCAAAACTTAGAGCAATATATGAAGTACTCCAGTGCGATTTAGAGACAGAGCAACATGGCTACCATCAACCACCCTTTGCATTATTATAGACTGAAGAATCCAGTCTTCTGCTTCACTAGAGGAAGTTCTGGTGCAGCTAGAAATGTTGGTTGCTTTTTTTAAATATTCTCCCTGCTCCTACTAATCTACTTAAAATGCAAGTGTAATTTCACCACCCTTTGTGAGTTTATAGAAGTTGACCCCACCTGCAACAAGAGTGAGTTCAGAATAATTTCTTACTAAAAACTTTAAAATAGTGACACACAAGTTAGAAGCAGTGAAGTGTTCAGTCATCAAAGCAGCAGTGGGCAATAGAAGTTGGTTTTGGAGCTCTGGGACAGAAATAGCATGATTTGAGCTTCTTTCCAATGACTGATACAAACCGTAAATGACTGGCAGTGTAAGCAGGAGTAGCACCATTAGCTGTGGGGACACGATGCAATGACAGCCTAGCAGCTAATTTTTTCATGACTGTCCTTTCACAGCAAATTTCGTACTTACACAATGCTTGCTTGTCCCAATCTATCAGAATACTTAGTGTTTTCCAAGCTCTGGTAGAAGTGAAAGCATGCTAAATGTTGCTTTCATTCTGTGGCTGAGCGGGAGAAAGAAACAGGTTAAAATGTGCCATGGCCTCAGAGAGACACGTATTTTATATTCATTCCTATAGTGTAAACAGCCTTTTTTTGCAGGAACTGTTCTAGCCTGTTCTTGAAAATACTTTCATTTCCCCCTTAAGCTGTCTTAGCTCCCACCTGTAAAGCTTATAATGAGGGCGTGATGCTGACACCTAGAGGAACATAGGTATGAATGTAAATACATTGTATGAGTCTGTAACTCTCTTTCAAAACATGTTTTTTAATAAGGCATCTGTTTAAATTGAGAAGTGAAAGCCTGTAATGCAATACTCCCTCTGTGAATAATCTATAAGGTTAGCGGACACGTTACAATGAATAACAAATAATAGTGGGTTTTCCAGCAATCCAGTTTAATAGCTTCTTCATATGTCTGTGTTTATACATCAAATAAACTTCCAACAAAAAAGTAATGTACAGTTCAAGAAAATACCCAAAGCTATTACCATTTTGGTTTCCTCTTTGTTGATTTACAATTATGTACAAGACTGTCTTATTTGCAATACCCAGTGAAGATTTAATGATTTATTTACAACATCAGCTGGTGCCTTTCACTGTGCAATTGAACTGTCTCCTTTTTGCTCTTTACATTCATAGTAGCAAGAGCCCACTCTTAGGTGCCATTTATGGGTAGGGTTATGAGGTGGACTGAAACAAGGCAAGATTCTCACTACTCACCACAAACATACCTCTGAAAGCCCATTTTCAGATGTAGCTGAAGGAAGATTCCAGTGCCTAGTGCACTGATATAACCATTATATTTACAGTCAACATAATAAGGTGTCTCCACTGAGAATAACATTCCCACTCATATTAGAGGGAGATATGTGCGAGCTGGAGGCATTGTATCTTTAAGCTGGCAGCAGACAAAAGGTATAAGGTGGTAAAGATGCACCCTACTTATCCTGCCAGAGACCTCCAAAGCAAATGAAGACACAAAGTATGCTATCTTTCTAAATGTGTGGAGGATAATCTTTTACAATTCTTCTTACACAAGAGATTAAATTAGAAGGGAAAAAAATTATAAGTTTATCGTAATATGCAAGCTGTTTCATAGAATGACAGAACAACTTGGGCTGGAAGGGACCTGTGGAGGTCATCTATTCCAAAACATTCAAAGCAGGGCCAACTTAAAGTCAGCTTTCAACTTAGAGCAGATTGTTCAGGACTGTGTTCAGTCAAGTTCTGAATATTTCCAAGGATGGAGATTGCACAGCCACTGGGCACCTGTTCCCACGTTTGACTAGCCTTATGGTAAAAAAATTTTCGTAACACCTGATCAGGACTTCCACCTTGAAGGTATAAGGCCCACTGAATCCATCATAGTCCTTCTATTGACAACGACAGTTTTAGAGCATCCTTAAACCAAGTACAAGAAGGGTTATTCTTTCAGCTTTTTGGAAGAAATAATTCATTTTTCCAAGCTATTTTCTGACCCTATCTAGTCAGTAGGGTACCACTGCTTGAAATATTTTCATAGCTTATATCGCAGTGCAACATATGTACCATCCATTGGCATCAAGTAATCAATGCCACAGTTGCACTTCCTTCCTCTGTGATAAATCCAATATTTTGCACATGACACAGCATGTTTATGAGAGCATGACTAGATGCAAATTACTTACATAAAAGGCATGAGGATTTCACCTTAGAATCCTCTCAACAAAGACAAAAACTGTTTGTTTGGGGAGCAAAAGTCAGCACTCTCTGTTATAGTTACATGTGCCTGAGTTTTTGAAATCCCTGTTTTGCCATTGCCTGCTATGCCTTCTGATCATCAACCTTGTTTTGTCGCTCCCAGCTTGAAAGATGCGATCTGTGGTACAGCTTCCTCCAGTAACAAAAGCTACTCCTAGCTGAAACGCTTTTCTAATGTCTATATAAAGGCAGCCACTCACCCAGTCTTTCCATCTCCACAAAACGTTACATGACTCTAGAGGCCATGTGCCCTTTACATCCCTAGCCCTGGCGAATAAAGAAAACAGACAAACTAGAATCAGCTCAGTCTTCACATTCAGCCTGAAAATCCACCTATGGTACATCCTACCCCACAGTGATAAGAACACATAGATATGAAAATCTCGTGGTAACGCTGTCCTCTTACATAATACATATTTTATGACAGTTATAGTCATGAGTGGAATACAAGACTGGTGATATATTGGTGCATATATATTGGTGCATATATATTGGTCATAACTGTTGAGCGAGGTATGTGAACCCTGATAATTGGAGCTACTTCTCTGATTTTATGTCTTCAGAAGGAAATAGCAAAAAACCTGTTAATTCTGGGCATCAAAATAAGCCTTGCTGTATGTAGACAGACAAAGAACAGCAGGAGAAACACACACTGAGAGGCTGATGGGCTCATTTGCATGGCAGGTCACACTCGTTGCATTTGGCAGACAGAAAAATAAGGCTTTCCCTGTATAATCCTCTTATAAGATCCAGTCTTCAGTAGGGTAAATGAGATTCAAAATATTCTTTCTCCCCGTAATACAGATGCACTGAGTAGCTCCTACCACCAATGTGAGAGAGGTGCGTGGAGGGAAGGAAAGGCAAAATCACGTATTAAAAAAAGGTTTCTGATTGCCGCAGAAATCATGACAGCTGAATGGAGAAAGATGTTCCACAGGCATTTCAGCAGAATTACAAGATGCGGCAAGGTGTTGCATTTCGATTCTCTTCACTGGTTTGGCTTTGTTTTCTTAATACTTGTTTGATAACCCACAGACCATTCTCAGGCTATAGCAACAAATGATCTCTTTGAAAGTCTTCCTCATTTCCTGGCTACGAAAGGCATAGATCAAGGGATCAATCACTGAGTTGCACATAATGAGAATGAGGTACATGTTGAAGTGAGACATGAAGCAAACACAGTAGAGGTTTTGAGGGCAGGAGATCATCAGGATGAGATGAAGGAAGAATGGAGCCCAGCAAACAATGAAGATGCCAAGAAGCATAGTCAGAGTGATGGCTCCTTTCATGCTGGTTCTTTGACGGACAGAGTTGTACCCAGGCAAAGCAGCTATTTTCTTCATGTGAGTACGAGCCAGGAGGAACATATGGATGTACAGTGAGACCATGAGGAACAACATGGTAAAAAACATAGTGATGAGACAAATGATCACGTAAGTTGATTCATAATAAAGAATGAAGATAATGCCACAGCCTGTGCAAAAGGTCCAGATGCATGCAATAATAAGCCCTGATCTTTTCACTGTCATGATGTTGTGATAACGTAGGGCATAGAATATAGTGATATACCTGTCTACTGCTATAGCCAGTAAACTGCACATGGAAGCCACCACAGAAATGCAGATCATTGAATCAAAGACATTGTCTATGTGACGGACAAAGGCATCTTCCATAATTATGTGTCTATTGTTTATTAAGTATATCGTTATGGTCTCCCAAGCATTAGACACACTAACCAGCATGTCAGCCACTGCTAAACTGCAAACAAAAAAATACATGGGTGAATGCAAGTTCTTGTTCTTAACTATTGCACATATAACTAAGATATTTTCAAGGAGGCTTACAATGCCCAGAGTTAGGAACACCTCAGCCGCAATGACCACCTGCTCACATGGTGATGACTTGCTCTTGACAGTAGGCACAGTAAAGTTGCTGCTAAAGGCACTCAGATTTAGTTCAGAAACATACAGTTGAGAGGACGTGTTCATCTCTGGAAGCAAACACGTTCTGTTCTTTCTGAGGGACTTGCCAAGGAGTGCGGTGAATGCATTTTCCAAAAGGCAAAAGACCCTGCCAAAAAAAACATAGCATGACGAGAACAGGCAGAAGTTGACAAAACAAATATCACCCATTTCTATTTAATTTGGCTTGTACACATCCTGCCTCTTCCACACCATATTCTTCTACTGATTCTAAATTAACCTCCGATTGGCTCAGAGTTTTTCTACCCATCCTTACTGTGAAATGAAAACCACAAACTAATGAAGAGATTTATGCACTCTTCATTCATAGTTTTATTTATTCTATCCAGTCCCCCAGAAGTGAGCACAATGTCCTAGAAATTCTGCTGAACACCGAGCAACAAACAGTTTTCAAAGTCGCAATTCTCAGACCCCAGAAATGCAGGAGAATATAGTATTAGGTTTGGCAGAACCTGCTCACTTGAATACAATATATAGAAGTTTGAATTATTGCCACAATTAAGAACTGAACATTTTCAGTAAAAGACTTAAATGCTTTCCTGACCTTTGTACTTCTTAACTTCGCATGAACTGTGTTATAAACAGCTTATGTGTGCAATACTAACATGCTCAATTAAGAGCATAGTATTAAAGACCTAACCAAGGCAAATCCATACATTTCAGGATACACTAAGGCTACAGAATTGGTATGGGTGGAATTCTGTCATAAAAATAAGTTTTCTATTCTGGATCGTCAGCATTTTATTCAATGCTTTTTTGGTAATGACAATATTCAGGGCAAGTTGTAAGCCATCAGATTCTTAATAAGGGGAACACTTAAAGCTGATTGTCAGTGACTTGTTGCAAATAAAATTCAAAGCATATCAAGCTAACTAATTTTCAGTTTTTAGAAGTAACCTTTTGTTTGCAATCAAGAATTAACTGTACCTGTTTACCAGAGCTGCTCCTTCAGCTGCTCTTCCTCTTCATCGCCTGCAACCTTTCCTCCAGAGAGCAGAAGTTTTAGCCCCCCCTCCTCACCCGACATCTGGGGCTGGGGACTCCTTGGTGGGAATGGATGACAAAAATAGAGGAAAAGCAATGATTAAATCCAGAGAGTCAAGGCCGACCACGTATAAATTACTTACTGTGCAACTGCCTTTTTATAGACTCCAAGCAATAATGACTTCAGTGCTCAAACTGTGGCTCCTCCTCCCCTTCTTTGCCCCTCTGAACTTCTCTTTTCACAGATTTTGTTAGCAAAGGCTTGGGTTTTTACCACCATCTAGTGGTCTTCTCTTGTCTTTCTAAGTGAAGAGTGATTCTGATCTAAAATTCATTATGAGCTTTATATATTTTAAAGTATTAAAAGGAGAAATACACTAAGCATGGTCCTTTCCAAAAACATTACTTTTTTGTTTTCTCTGCTGTTGCTGGTACTCACTGACAATAAGTTCGTACTGCAATAGTACTCCAAAAGAGGTGAGAGCAGAAGACTGTTATTGAAGAGGGAGGCTTATTACTGTTACAAACATTTGTCTTATATTCACAGTTATCATTTTGCAAGAATAAGAACCACACTGTTACAAAACTCAGAGAACATACAGTCAAGCCCATCACACCACTAATAGAAGATATAACTCAGGTAATTCGTGTGAAAAAAAAGAACAAAAAAATGGTTGTATTCCGGTCCCCTTGCTTCAGTTGAGATTTCGGTGCAGACGTGGAAGGAGTGAGTGCACAGTGCATCGTGCAGGGAGCCAGGGCTTCCCAAGATGGATGTGAATTCCCCCAGGTTTCACAGGGTCTAAGAGCTGGGAAACTCAGTGCTCAGTATTGCAACGGCTGAAGTCCCTCTGCGGGTCTGTCAGTCAGGCAGTCCATGCTCATTCTGGGCCTTACCCAAAAGGTGGCAAAATTAGTGAAAGTTTTTCTTTAGCAAATGGACTCTGCTTCTGCACGCAGACTGAGGAACGCAAAGCACACGCCTTCCTGACACTACCAAATGCCCTTTATGTTACCCGCTAACCGGCCAGTCAAATACCATGCATGATTTGAATTTAGCTTGAGATAAAAAGCCTCTGCTTCTCCAAATCACCACCTTTCCACAAATTAAGGGTTTGGGGGTTTTTTGTGGTATATAACAGCTTCAAATGCTTATTTTTAACCTATAGCATTTTTCTTAAAGAATCACTACCAACAAAAACACATATTTTACTGCTGTATCCTGTGCCATTTTTGTGTTTTCAGTGTTCAGATAGAGTTTATTGTTATAATGCAGCTAACCCCATATTTCTGATTTTATATTCCACAGAAGCTTCCTCTATTGTTACTGCTAGCTTCACTCTAGGGACACTGAAAGACCTGTGCCATGGTATGAAATGTTCTTATGTACAAATAGTCCCGGCACCAAAGGAGACAGTGAAAAGCATTTTTATTAATTTCAGTAAAATGGCTCCTCTAGCATTATGCAGTTATAGTCTGGAGATGAACTTTGCATGCCCCTTCTCCCCATTACAGGAAAGAGAATTTAGATTATCACAAAATAGGGGTAGCAAACTATGCTCAAGTGCAGGTGTTAGATCTGAGCAGATAATGGCAGCTAGTGAACAGCAACACTCCCTGCTGTATCCAACCTGTCTGTGTGCTCATAGTTCTTCGCTATGCCCAAAAGAAAAAAATAGAGGATGCCCATCTGCTGTTCTCTTTCTGTTCTTTAATGTACAGCAAGTTTTATTTCTCCTAGGTTATCTTTAGCTAACTTATCTTAGGTATCTTTGGTTATCTTTTGCATAGTTTCTGATTTTCCTACTGTAGACCCTGGAAATCATGTACCTAAAAGTAAAATTTTACTTCTTTCACTGTTCCTATATCTACTGATGGGCAGATGCTGTGCTCTTTCCACTTCCAATTATTTTTCTTCCAGTATCCTATTCTTCTGTTTATTACACTCTCTCTTTAAATTCTGTTCATCTTCCCATTTACAAATTCCTCTGTATGTTCAGTTTAATAAATTTTTTTGCAGCCCAGCTTAGCTGCCTTTACAAAAGTTCTCACTGTACCTGGTAGGACTCAGTAGACCAGCTGATTACAAGAAATAAATCACACGTCAGACTGGATGGTTTGGCTGTTATTCCTTAGAGCAATGCCAGGTCTCTCACATATAAATTACAAATCAGCCTTTGGATTCTTCCTCCGCAAGACAGACACTGCAGGCGTAAACCCTGGGACAAGTGTCTACACTAGACAAAGAAACTCCCTTATTTACAAAACTGGCAGAAAAATTACCTGCCTGGAAACTGGGGTAGTGATATAGATGTAGTTTGTTTATGTTAGAGGATGAAATGAAAAAAATACTTTTTTTTTTTCCAAAAAAAGAGTGTTTTGTCGTTGTATTGCTGCAGCAAGAAGCTATGAGCGTAAAAGTTTGAGAAGGAAGTAGCTGAAGGGGCACCCAATTAGCAGTGGGTGGAGGCACGCAGGTGAGTTATAAGGATGGTCAGTAAAGGGGCACAGGAGCAGATCTTTGGATTCTCTCAGGAGAAATCCAAGAGCGGCTTCACCTTCCAGCTGGAGGACTCCTGACTGAATAGGCTGGTCTTTCAGATGTTCATGATCTTGGTGTTCGGCTCCCTTGTTTGTTCAGTTAAATAAATTCTCTGTCTTTACAGACAGGCTGGTGCTCGGTGGTTTCCAAGGCCACAAGGATCATGACTGGACTGCCAGTGTGGGCAAACAGTACTCCACGCATCACAAAGCCTGTGTCGGTATTTAGCTGTTGGGCTGTACCGACACAGCACAAGACCTGATCCTTTGAGTGCCCACAGAGCGGGCACCCTGAGGAACACACGGAAGCCTCTGTCCTGTCTCCAAACCAGCATTTTCTTTCCACAGATGGAAAGAGGAAGGGAGGCTGGACTGGGGGCTTGGGGTGTGGGTGCACAGCTCTCCCTGCAGCCTAGAAACACACACAGCTGGGTCAAAAAATACGGAGCCTGGGTTTGGAGCCCGGGTTTGGAGCCCTTGGGAGTGCTCCTGAGGTCCATGGTATACGTATAGCCAAAAGGGATGCTAAAATGTGTCTTCAGGAAAAGGTGGTTTGTTCATGCAACATCTTACCTGGAGTAAGAAAAATGCTAACTTCTTAAAGTTCCTACTCCACTGAACTCAAGAGTTTGCTTTGGGCCCCAGGCAAAAAGATCCAAAGTGGCCCAAAAGGACATGAGTGACCATAAGAAAGAAGTAAAACACGATGCCAACAGAGAAAGAGATGTCAGGGCCTGTTTCGATCCCATGCCGTTTCTTTCCATTGTGAAGCGGTGAGAGAGAGCAGAAAGCCGCTCCGGCCACGTACCTGCCTCTGGAGCGGGAGCCGTGACAGCGCCACTGGCAGGAACACCCAGCCCCTGCTGCCACCACCAGCGATCACGCCAAAGCTCCCCTTCGCCCCGCGCGTCCGCTGGGACAGGAGAGGCCGTGACTACCCCGACCCGTAGGCCAAGTTACATCATGTCAAAACCAGCAGGGAATTGCATGCCGCCTTCGTGACAGCAAGATACCGATTTTATCAATGAATGCAAAAATGAGGCCAACGGTACAACGTGCCCCCAAAGAAGTTTCTGTAAGAAGAGCTTATTACACTCAGATGCATTCTGGTATTAATCTGTGCTAATCTTAAACGGTTCAGAGAAGAGGTTTACTGATGCTAATACAAATCTACCCAATTTGTCTAGTGCTAATACATTGAAGCAATTTAATTCCAGTGTCCTCCCGTAGCTATTTTTATCTGTTTGAAGAAAATACATTTGTCCTTCAAAACGTAGCTTTGGATTGTTGCTCTTGGCCTATTTACGAAATCTCTCTTCTGTCTACTCCTTGTCTATGCTGTCATTAGCGTAGTATTTCAGAGCCACAGAGGATCCTCTCAGACCGCTGTAAGAGAGAACCCATGGATCACCGAAAGTGAAGATCGTGGCCTTCTCTGCATTTGAATCGCATAACAAATGGTCTCTAACTTCTCAAACTGAGAAAACTATTTCTCTTGACCTCTGTGCTGAGTAGCTTTGGCTGAGCCCCATCAAGGTTCCCACTGTTACCTCCCCAGCATTACCATCCAGCTAGCCTTTTATAAAGACAGGCAATTAATCGAGGTAAAAAATAAAAGGCATCAACACTGCCTGTCCTTAAATAAAAAAGCTGGATGAAGTGGTGATAGAACTCTCTGTAGTTCAGTCCCCTCCCCTGTGCAGGGGAGCTGAAAGCCTAAAAGTTAGGCTTTGCAGTAAGCAGTGGTATAGTGAATACACTCTTTTCCATCGCGGCCCTAATCTTCAAATCAACACTTCAATGTTTTTTGCAGGAAGAATCACAGAAAAGCACGGCTGAAAAAAGACATCAAAATATCAGGTAAACTGTGCCCTGTCAAAGGGTGGGATCAGCCATACTTAGTATGACTGCACTAACACTTCTAACCATCACCCCTTTCACCTGAGTGCTTCAAAATGGTTTGAGGTAATCTCTGGCCACTCTCAGTTAGTACCTATCAGTGGTGCTTCTCGCATCAGAGTAGAAAGCTGTGAAAGATGCAATACACGATAAAAGGCATTTTAGAAAGACATATCCTAATAACCTAAACTGGACAATATCATAACTAGCCCCCTAAACTGTAAAAGGGTAATAAGAGCTTTAGTAACTGTCATTTTTATGTGCCTTCTAATGGGAGCCAATTCCAGCAATGAATCATCCCCTAACATTTTGTTAGAGCACGGATCAGCAGTACAGACCTGGTGAATCATACAGAAGTGCCAGCTAGAGACTCAAAAAACCACAGATGACCAGTGAAAGACCGTAGAAACTTTCTGACAGACAGGAGGGGTAATTCAATAATGGACAAACAGACTGGGAAAAAACAAAAACAAAACGAAAAACACTTAGCAGGTTCTTATTGGTTACTACTTTCTACAAGAGAAAGGAAAGTATTTCTTGCTAGACCACAGAGAAGATTTAGTAAGCTTTTATCCATTATTAGAATGATCTAAAATAAGTGATTAAAAATGCTACTTTAATTATATATTATAAGACATTACATGTCTCATTTCTGCAAGCTTTTCTTGCAGTATGGCAAAGGCAAACATTAAGAGCACATTGTTCATTTGCTTCATAAAATGCTTGTGCATGAGAATAATTTTTTTTATACATAAAATGTTGCTAATTTGTTGTATAATTCAGCTTCTCTGTGGGACTTTGATATTTGAGCATTTTAACTTTTTTAGAGTGACCACAGGCAATTCAGTGAGTGCTGACATACAGTACCCCATCTTCACATTCAGAATTCCCCGCTTTTCCAGCCCCGTTCATAACACCAGTGCAAGGCACACATTAGCTGACAGGTGGAATTTCCAGTCACCCATTTACCAATAAACATTCACAAGCCGATCATTCTTTTCCCAGCAAGAACCAGCTCACTTTATTTGCACACTTCTTGGGGGGATCTAAGAAGGAGTAGCCCAGCCTAAGACTCGTTTTGTTCCAGCTGGGACCAACGTGGGGCTTGTTTCACAAAAGTCCTCTCTGATTTTAACTGGCCTGCCCTCTGATGACAGCCTACCAACTATTTCCCTTGGCTCAAGAAACAGAGGTCTCCTTTTGATGACAAAGGCCTTTCAAAGGACCGGTTTGAACAGGCTGGCCACGCATCCGCTATTCCTCTCTCACCTGCGTTACTAGCACGTGGTCCAGACGCTGAATCTTAAACCTCCCTGATCAGAAACACAGGCACCCTTCTTCTGCCCTAGAGTAAAGTTTCACACATTCCCAAGATACAGACGCATTCTGAAATTCAGGCTTTTCTTTTCTACGGTCTACCCTCATGGTCCAGCTCCGGCTTCCCTTGCAGCTTAACCCCACCTTTCCTTAAGTTTCATCAAGGTTGTGAGTTCCCTGGTTCAGAGTTTCCATCTTCCTCATGAAACAAAAGTGAACAAATTCATGTACAAACAGGCACTGCACAGAGTGTCTGAGCACATCGTTGCATTTATATTAACAGATAAAACCCAAGAGATTACAGACCACTAGCAAACAGCAAACCTTCTAAACCCAGTGCGCTGCACTTAGGTCATCCTTCCCTGGGAGTTTCCTGCATGTCCATCTGAGTATAAAAAGCCACCTATTCCTCAGAAAGAGTGAAAAAATTCTGATTTCTGGGTTTTTATAAACTTCTGGTCTAAAGAGATCCCCCGAACAGCTGCACACTTCCCTCCTGCCAGATGACCGCAGGAGCACAGCGTGAATCCTCCCCTGGGAGCACGGGGCTCCCCACCCTGGGCTGGCTGCTTGGTTTGAGCAGAGAGCCCTGGCAACTCCGCGTCTCTCTGTCCTGTGCTGTCTCTGTAGTCGGGTGTTGGCATTTTAGCCCAACATGGGGATGACAAACAAGATGAAGGACAACCTCGGGAAGACGTACAGTGAGGATAATCAGGAATTCACTGTACCCACAAAGAGACGTTGCCACACACACAAAATTGCAGATGCAGCAATATGTGCATGCAGTTCCTATCTGGACAAGTGCAAATGTCTCTGATTCAATACATATGATGACTAAATGTAAATATACATGCTACCCAGGCAATTTTCAAGAACGCTATGGCAGAATATCAACATTTCTCTCTTTAGAAGTAGTTTTCAGTGCTATTTCTAACATCTCTGTACTGATATACGCATTCTTTCCTCACTCTCTGTTCAGGTTGGTAAAAAATGCAGTTACTTCCTATTTAATGAGGTGTCTAAATGCACCAGAAATGAGAATTAAATAATAACCATTTAGCTCAGAACTGAATTTTTTTGTGAAGCCCTTACTACAACTACTTTTTCTGAGCTTTCCTACAACACAGGCTTGCAATATACAGTATCTTTTTTTAATGTCAGGGTGTTTTTTTAACCACTGTGTCCTGAAAGAAAAAAAAAAACATTATTTCAGGAGTAGGAATTATTTCTCTTCTAGCATTCACCTGCTGAAAACGTGGAGTTTTGTTATGGCTGAAACCAAAGATGTAAAAATTTAAAAGGCAAATTATGTTAGCCAGAAACAAACAGATCTGCAGAAAGGAAAGAAGTCCAGTATTGTGTCTGAGCCCAGAATATTGTCTTCCATACCGAAGTAACCAGTGCATTCAGTTGTACTAGCAAGAACCTAAATCAGTTTACACTAAAGCATTGTCCTCGATGGCAAGCTGTTCGCTGACATACAAAAACCAAGCGACTCTCATGAGCCCCTCAAATTCACTGCATTTAAAATTTCGAGCACTATTAACCCCTCACAAAAGCAGGCACCATGTGCCCTGCTGTATTTAGTGTCTAAGTCAGTATTAAGAGTGAAGCAGAAAATTTCATACTGGTTTGGTAAAGCTGCCTATAAACTGCAGTTTTCTGGTTTTCGTGGGCTTACAAAGTGCCTGGTTATAAAAGAAGAGAATTTCTTTTTGGCAGGTTTTGAAACATGAATAAAAAAAAACCCTTTACTTCCCCCCCCCAAAAAAAAAACAACTAAAGAAACTCAGTGTGATTTCAGAGAGAGGGCAGACTCTAGAGCAAGCTCTGGTTGTAATGAAAATAACCCAGAAAGCCCAGTGCATGGGTTAATCATTCAGGCTAAAAAGGATGGCAGATTTGTGTCTCCAAGAAATCAATTGCTATTGGATCAACTGGGAAATCGATTTCTGCAAGAGCTAAGCTGGACTATGCCATGGTTTCTCAATCGAATTACATTTCTTCATGCCATCTCTAATTGCTGATAAATAAAAAGAAAAAGCGGCTTGGCATCTACAGTCTTTCTTACTTCCTCTTGCCGAGCTCCTCAATTATCGCAGCATGGAGGTCAATGCTGCCTAAACATCACAGCCTTCAAAGTGGTGAAAAGCTGCATCTTTGAAAAAGTGACCTTTGTGCTTATTAAAGACGTTGAATGCCTAAAATACACTCAAACTCTATGGCTAGTTGAAAGCTGGGGCTTTTTCATGACAGCAAATGAAATATTTCCATTTGGGGAGTGAAAGACAGACACTTCAAAATTCTGGAAAAAAACCCAAAGCTTTAATCTTAAGGAAAAATCAAACTAAATTCTTCCTGTGAATCTGTATTTGAGTTGCCAGCCTTCATGGTCTCCAGGGCTGACAGGCAGAAAGCTCAAGCACTTTTGAAGAAAATCACTGGGGAGTCGGAAGGGAAGATTCAGCTGTGTAGACCTTCCAGCAGAACACCACCACAACAGGAGTTCCTGTTCCACGTGTCCATGCAAGACACGTTGATGGAGCAGCAGTTTGATACTACAAAAATACCATGGCCCTCTAGTTCTAGGGACTATGCTGGTACTCTTTGTACTCTCCCGTGGACGTATAGAGCCACCACCAATGTTGTTACAGAAGTTTAAACAGCAAGGACTGCACTCGTTAGCATAACTCCATTAATGTCAGTAATGTCACACAGCTACAGAACATGGCTCTGGTTCACAAAACCAAGTATATTTTTGTTGATACGTCCTGGTCTGTCTATGACTAGCTCATACGAAAAATTCCCTGAAAGCCAGCAGGGAACAACTAAGGTCTGAATACCTACTTACAAACACACAAGGGAGTAGCGAAGAATTAACTTTGGATTCAGGGAAAGTAGTAGCAGTGTAGTCAGCTTATACATGTGCAAATTTTTTTTTATTCTAGAGAAGGGGACAAACAAGTTAATCCAAAGACAGTTCAATTAGAAGAATCGGGACAAAGAGAAATTGCAAGTCTCCTGACTTTTCTCCAGAGAATAAATTTGCAGGCAGAGCAAGTTCACAGGCACTTATTCAAAGAATAGGATGAAACAAAAGGAGCCTAATTTCCAGCAATGAGAAAGAAATGCACTTGGTTAGCGTACATTTCAATCTTAGTAACAGAATCAGTATTGACCTGTGTTACCAACATTATCAAGTTCAATGATACCATCACTTCTGAAAACCAGGAAACACAAAGTACACTTCCCAATACAGCCTGATTTCAGCCTTAGTTGTAGGACAGTTGGAGCTTTGTCTTAAGACATCGTGAGAAGCAAACTCGAGAAAATCGAGAAAATAGATTATCTCGTCGAGAATGATCAGTTAATTTCAGGTTTGCAGCCAAGTACTGGTTTTGGCACTGAGTTAGAATTAACTGCTACTAATGTGGTGACAATAATAATGAGAAAACAAAACTTAAAGTAAGACAGTTTTCTTTTTCAGATTTATAGAAGTCTGTTCTCAGCAGACTAAACAAGACTAGGAAAAAATTGCAGTGCTTCTCAGTTATAAATAATACAACAATTGATTAAAATACAAAGGCAAATGAAACTTTAATATTATTATAGAATTGATAATATAAGAGAGATAATTTAATCAACTAATGAAATTTGCACCTCTTCATCTTCATTAGAGTCTTCCTAAAAGACAGTAAATTTGTCAGTAACTAGATGCTAACTTTTTAATGTCTTTTTCTTATGTTATTTTGAGATTAACATAGCAAGCTTATAAAGTGCCAGAGAATAAAAGGAAGACCATGGGAATTTCTTATGAAGACATGCTCCTATGAGTTAGAGGATAGAGTGAGAAAAAGTTCAGGACACCTGAATCAGTGGAAGTGATATTTTTATCCTAAAGGTTTGTGCAGGATTTAGCACACAATATAGAGTTTATGCCCTGCGATGGGATGATCAATGCCTGATCTGACATAGAGTTAGAACGGGGTGGACAGGCAGTTCAAGCACTGCCATAAAGCATGCCAGTATCAAGTTAACCCATCAAAATTGTTTAAAGAAATTTGAGCCAGCTGGGTTAGTCTGTATTGCGTCAGAGCTTTACATCACAGCCACATTTCTAACAGAGAATCAGAACATTACCTTTACTGCCATGTCAAACCACAGCTCCTACATCCCTTACAGTTGAGGTCTTTGCCAATTTTAATATTGCAGTCTCTAATGTGCCAACTACTTGCAATTGTAATAATAAGGTTTTTTCCATGTGAATATGTGTCCACTGCACACAGTGAATAAAATGAAAATACATTGGGTTTTAACACTTTAGCCCTGTCTAAAAATTTTTCTTCCTATTCTTTCAGCCCATTTTTTATTTTATTCTTAACTTCTCATTATTTGTGTTTCTTGAGGTTGTCTTATGCAATCATTGAATTGTTTTTTTTCCAAAATACATTCCAGAATGATCATCACTTTTGAAATTCAGGACATATGTTTGGTTCATTAAGTATTGACTTAAAAACTAACTCCAGGCACACGTTTTAGAAAACCTTGCCCTATACAGTTTCCACCCTAGTGGTATGAAAATATACTGGGGGATTTGGGTTTGGGGGTTTGGTTTTTTGTTTGGTTTGGGGGAAGGGTTTGCATCTTTCCTATTTCTTTGGCATAACTAAAGTTATCTGAAGTATCTGAAAATTATTATTTGCAAATAAACACTGGAAAATGAAACCATGAAAGAAGCATTCACGCAGTATGGCATGAGTGGAAACGTGTGTATTTCCACAGCTATGGCCCTCACTTCCCTCACTCCCCAGCCTGGCCTCCACACTGGCCATGCCAGCAGGAACACTTGGAAGCCATATGGCAAACAGGATCAGGGAACAGTTCTGAGTTGAAAAAAAGTAGCCTCTTAAAAGGATGTTTATTTTTCTGCTAAATCTGGGCTCTGGTCTATATATCCACATATAGATCTGTGCAATACAAGGGGGAGGAAAAAATGGCCAACAGGAGACAGAAACTGTTGCAGCCAGCAGAGCTGCCAAAGGAAATCCGTGCCCAACCACAGCCTTAGAAACCAAAACTATTCTGCTAGCTTAAATGTTTTTCGCATACAAATAAAATAAATATGACTGACCTTACTTGTTGATGTGTATCTGCTAACAAACTAAATCTGTTAACAGGAATATGGATGCATAGCAAATGGGTTTTGTATTTACTGAAGCACAGCACAATTAACAAGGGGGTGAGCTAGCTCAGAAAAAACTTACTTAGCTGAGGGAGCCAATTAGTAGATGAAGGGAACGAGGCAGCCTCCCTCAGCAGAAGCATAGTAATACCTGCCTATTCCTCCTCTCCTGACCCAGACCCTATCACAGCCTTTACCTGCCTGAAAGACCACATACTCATTTGAGACGAAGAGGAGTTGAGTGCTCTGAGGTTTGTTGCTTTTTCTAATCCAACGACGATAAAACACTTTGTCCAGGGAACAAGGTCAAAAATACCAGCTTCTCCTTTCTCAGGGGAGGGTCCTATTGACCAGCTACTCTTCAGAGATCATCGTTCCTCTTGCTTGATCCTTTTTCAGCTCCAGAGAGCTTACTTTGGTGTAGCTTCAGCAAAAGATTGCCTCTGACAGCAGTCCCGAAGTCAGACGAGCACGTCTTTTTCCTTGGGAAGCGGGAGGCTTGGGGTTGAAGCCCCTGCCCCCGAGGGGGCCTGCGATGGAGGCACCACTGCCCTGAGCCGGAGCTTGGGCCCCAAAGCTGTTCAATAAGTGGTAGGCATCTCTTTGAACACATTGCTCAAGGCTATAGTTATGGGGCTCATATTCAGCCTGATGTAATATTTATTTCACCTACAGCAATGCCAAGTTCAGTGTAACCATGATGGAAAATAAGTCAGGCAGGGTGCAATGGTTAAAAAGACAAGCTCTAGCTTCCCTTCCCATAACAGGACACAGGTCATCAGTCACCAAGTGAGTGATGCTGGCAGAGCAGAGTGAGGCCCGGAACGCCAAGCTGTAAATACCGTACCAATGCATCATTATCTTTTTACAGCTCTGTCTTGAAGGTTGGAAATGCTCACAATCGTGACAGGAAAATCAAATTCCAGTTAAACTTTTTTCATCTAGTTTAGAAAAGATATGTCAGGTAGAGGTGTGACTTCTTTACTAGGACGGTTTCGCTCGGTACACCCTGTTGTACTTGAAGGGGTAGAGATGTTTCTGTGTGTAACATCTGCCTCTTTGCATCTGAAAATGGGCTGTAACAGTACAACTACACCTCCAGTGAGAAGTTGTACCACTTTCACGTAACTGGTGGCACTAGTGCAAAACAGCTGCTGTCTATAGGGAAGCCCTGAGTGAAACCGAGCATTTGGATTCTCGCACACAACCACTTAGAGGAGAAATGACATATTTGTTCAGCCTATTTCTATTTGCTGCCTGAAAAAAGCCAGAGCAACTATGTCAGCAAGGTACTCTCTGCCCTTGTTAAAGGGTACAGAAACCTTTTAGGCCTGATGCTGAAATCTTCGTTAAAATATACCATCCTTGTGCTTTTTTGGAGAAGCTGTTCTCTGCCATTTTCCTCTGAATTCAACTGCTATATCTAAATACCTTTTTGCATGAACTTTTTCTTTTAGTACTAGCTACATTTGATTTGCTGTTTGCAAAAAAAAGCCAATATTACTATTAACAACAAAGAATTCCAAGTTTTCTACCCCATATGCCTCACTTACATAGCTTTGAAAAGGCTTGCACAGGACAACCTTAATTTGTTTCAGACTTGTTTTAATGTTTTTACTTTAAAGGAGACTAGCAAATTTTCTTTCATTAAAGGATGGGTATTGTTCTGAAGCAGTGGTATAGCCACAGTCGCATTGATGACAGTCAGATAATGGACTTCAGATGAATAGCGTCTGAAGATTAGCTGTCGGTGCAAGGACCAGAGTTCAGTCTTTGTGATGAAATGTTATCCATGCAGGAGGTAATTCCACCAGCTCTTTTGCTAGCACGGGGTGCTCTGGTGACCAAAACCTCCAGCTCCTACAGCAGGAAGTGTGAAGACATGAAACACGCTGCTAGGTTTGCATGCACAGGAGTAGGGCAACGGCAGTAGTGTAAGTCTCCTTACCTACAACTCCACCTTGGAGAGCAAATACTTCTTTCAAGTGCTTCTTCCTGGCAGCCAAAGGTTTTGACATCCCCAAGTGTCCTCCTGTAGCACTAGATTTATTCACATGAGATTAGGTCGCTGTGTAAGAGAGATGCAGGGGTGAAGCTCACAGAGGAGTGGATTTTCATCTCAGTGCCTGCTGAAGAACAGGGCAGGGCAGAGGTACAGCGAGGCTATACCACCCACTACACCATCTGATGCTATGAATATCAGCCTGTGGTCCAGAGCAGCAGGGAGAAAGCTGTGGGGAAAAGCTTCCGTTACGATACAGTACAGGGATGGTTCTGGGAAAAAAGCAGTCGAACATTGCCCCTGATTTTGAAAGTCAGAGTTCTGGAGTTAAAGACAACAGCTCTTCACTAGTCTCTGATTGCTGCTATATTAGACTTTGTCTGCCACAGAAAATGTTACTTCTGATGTTCTTAATACCTTAGCTACTATGTCATAAATCTTTGGTTCATGAATCTGACTGCAGAATGAAAGCCTCTGTGGAATAAGTTCTATTAGCGTAACTGTAGTATAAATTAACCCCTTACGTCTTTTCAGAGTAATATTTTAATGCAGACAAACCTTAAAGATAAAGGGTTTGGGTTTTTACATCTTGTGTTTACTGAGCCCTTCTGATAAGAACAACTGCTTTCCTCCCCAGCTTCCTCCAGTATATGCACACAAACTTGTGACTTGGGCAGTAAGCAACCTCAGGTCACAACATGATCCTCTGCAAATCTGCAGATTGCCTTGGTTTTCAGTTAGAATTTTTTTATGCAAACGCTTCTCAATTCAGATTTAATTTTCCCCATCACAGTGGAAGACTCACCATGCCCACCCAACAGCAGCCACCGCTCCTCTCAGGCGGCAGCGGTGCAGGTAATGGCACACGCGCCGGGGGCTCCCGTCACATACACCGTGTTTGCCGTTCAGTAGCAGTTTATTCTCCAGGTAAGATACGTAAGGTGATAAGAGGTAAAGTGTTGTACCTGTGTCAGGAGTAGACACACACATTGAGGACTGGTCATCACGGGGTGCTGGAGACAGCTCTCAGACAGTGGAGCCGGAGCAGAAGGCAGGAAACCCCAGCTGGTGCACGGTCCCGAAGAGGGTCACCTGCCATTCTCAGGCAGGGGCGAGAAGTTAAAGGAAGCCATGTAAATACATTCCACTACCCCCAGTTTTCCTTCATTGGTCCAAATTAAAAAGTTACTTTAAGAATAATTTCTTTTTCAAATAGCATTTGGGAAGCCAGTGCCTTCTGCTTGATCCCTAAGAAAAGTGGGCTTTTTTCTTAGTAGTAAGATCAATAAACTAATAATATTTTGCAAATGCCAGGCTTCCCATTAGATGAAGCTCTGCCCTTTGCTCTCAGTCAAGAGACAAACTGTCATATTTAACTATCATATTTAAGATTAAAGTAATTTTTTTCTTTTAAAGCCATAAAAGTCACATTGGGATTTCACCATTAAAATCAAGCCAAAAAATTTAGAAGACTTTCAGGGAAACTTTGATGAGCAATGTAAGATAGGCATACTTCTGAATACATTTGCCTTAAATTATGACTTAAATAGCATGTCTAGTTCAACTGTTACTGGCAGAGAAGGCACAGTGACCTATCCTCACACACAGAAATACTGATTGATTTCAGAGAAAGCATTGGAAGCTCTCAGAATATCAATAGGGCACAGCTTTAATGAAAATTCCAGCCTCCAGCTTTTCACAGGAGCACTCTACCCAATCTTTAAAGCACATAATGGTAAATTTGGCCATAAGTGGTTCAAAACAATTTGCTTTCTAATACGACTTTTTCTCTTCAAGGGCATTTTGACCACAGATTAGGAAATTGTGAAAGTTTCAAGGAACAGATTCAAACAGATGGGAGCTGAATGTTGCACTGAACAGGCTGGTGTGACTTTCAGGTGTGAGCGAAGCCTTGTCCAGAAATTCACCCTTTTGCCTCTCCCCATTTCTTTGGTATTATTAAAGGTCACTACAGCAGTATTTTACCCACTGAAGTTACTGGGAGTCACCTTGGCCATGACTTGTGGAAAGTTACTCAAAACCATGTTGATGCTTTAGGGTTTGATATCCTTGAGTACGTGTGCCATTACTGCAGTGTGGAAGTGTAAAATCAGATACTCTCTTCAATGGTAGGTTGTTTTACTGATGATGCAGATGTAATACAGATTTTCTTCCTCATCTCCTTTTTAGATTATACAATTCAGTGATTTTCTGCACAGTAGTTTCTAATGAATATATAAATGTGAAAGAAAAAATAATGGCTGCTTCTTTTTTTTCTTAGTTGCTTTTTTTCCTTTCTGGACATGTAATAAATACAAAATTAAATAAAAAGTGATCCCAGCCTGGCCAAAAAAATGCTTCTTACAAAGTCAGCAGATATAAAAATAATAAAGAATATTAAATATTGCACTTCTATTGCTGAAGTTGGAAGAGCAATGAGTAAAGTGGTATTGAGGACAAATTTACTACAAAACTGCCTGCTCCACTGAAGCTAGCGCTGAGCTCACATTGCCAAATTGCCAAAAAACATCTAGGTTCTTCTCTAAAGACCCCCTGCACTGAACCAACTTAGCAAAGGCAAGCAATTAGGTAGTGCAGTGCGACCAGCCACAGTAATTAGCGCCTTCCCCATCCACTGTTAATTGCCTGCACAAAAACAAGAGTCATAATCATGCTGCACTCCAGCTCTGTCACTTGGTTACACTAATTGTGCAGCTACCAAATTTTGAAACTTAAAACAATGCAGTGATAAACAGAATCTTCAATATTCAACACAAGTGTTTAATTGGGTCTCAAGGAGGCAAAAAGTTATGCTGTGTATTTGTGATGAAGTAGACCACTGTAATGATTACAGGTACTTGAGAGAAGACAAGACTGCAGAAGCTGTGAAAGATCACATTGTATTGCTACTCAGTAGGTGGAACACAAATACATAACACAAAGGTAGCCACCAGTAATAATCTTTCCTATAGCCCTGTAACTTACTATTTTGCCATCAGGAGGAAGAGGATCATAGACTCCTAAACTTGCTCGTTTTACAACCATGTTACTTTTGTTATGTGGTACACACTGATGTTCAAATATCAGGGCACACAAATCATTTTCGCAGCTAATGAGAGTAGCTTTATATACTCGTTATTACATGCAGGATATTTTAAGAAAGACTTTGCATGCCCAGCTGCGAGGGACCTGATTTTCAAGGACTGCTGAACGGGTCATCTTTAAAAAAATCAGATCTTTTTATATCATTTCCGGTAAGGTGCCTTAAAACATAATTTCTAAAATCAGTAATCTTTTAAAATTCAGCTTTGTTGTACTGTGGTAGGTTGACCCTGGCCAGCAACCAAACACCCACCCTGCTGCTCGCACTCACCTCTGCCATGGGATGGGGAGAAAATGTAAGGACGGTGAAAAGACTCGTGGATCAAGATAATGGCAGTTTAATAAGGAAAGCAAAAGTGTTGTTCACAGGCAAAGCAAAAAGAAGAATTCATTCACTGCTTCCCATCGGCAGGCAGATGTTCAGCCTCTTCCAGGAAAGCAGGGCCCCAACATGCATAATGATTACTTGGGAAGACAAACACCATAACCACAAATGTCCTCTCTTCCTCCTCCTTGGGAAGACAAACACCATAACCACAAATGTCCTCTCTTCCTCCTCCTTCTCCCCAGCTTCTAGTGCTGAGCACGATGTCATATGGTACGGGATATCCATTTGGTCTGTCGGGGGTCAGCTGTCCCAGCTGTGTCCCCTCCCCCTCTTGCCCACTCCCAGCCTACTGCCCTTTGGAGGAGTGGTTTGGACAGACAGCCTTGATGCTGTGCAAGCACTGCTCAGCAGTAGCCAGGACACTGGGGTGTTATCAGCACTGTTTTAGCCACAAAATGCAAAGCATGACACCACACGGGCTGCTATGAACTCCATCCCAGCCAGACCCCGTACAAGTACTTTCCATATTTGATTTCTCCAGTGTTCCTGTAGACTTTGACACTACTGGTTTGTCTAGGTACTATTTGTGCTATTCCATCTATTATTTTTGGCATATATGCTGATTGCAAGCCCACTGGGCAATGAAGCTAACTCTTCTATAATGAATACTAAGCTAATGCCCTCAGAGTTCAGCCTATGTAGAAGAGGGATTATGGTAAAATAAGTTGGAATACGTAAAGCATTACAGCATTGTACTTGGAAAACACCTTAATACAAGTCTAGAATATGTATTATAATGCTTTAATACCGCAGTCTAATTGTACAACCAGACACTGCATTTCTACATTTAAGAAAAATCAAAATTATTAGGTTTTATTACACTTTAATTCAGAGATTAAAATGTATTATGTGAAGAGGCAAAGACAACAAACTTTACCTTGTCTGTGATGGTCTTCTTCAAGTAAAATTCCTAGAATTGAGCAAGTAGTCATAGACTTACAGAACTCTTCTGCAATGTTTGAAAGAAATCTCTTGGCAGATGGGCAGTGCCTCAAAAGAAATACTCTTCGTTTAGGTTAAACAAAGAACCTGTTAAATGTGCTGTGTTGAAATCCAGCCTCTATTACAAGACAGGTTGCAATGATATTCAGACAGATCTGAACTGCAGTTGCATGTCTGCTCTGAGGCAGAAGCACACACACGCACAACATGAAGAGGGAACAATTATACATTAGATATGCAAAAATACCTGAAAAGAAGCCGAGAAGGAGCTTTTTATTAAAGTGCTTGGAAGACATTTAAGACAAAGAAGCTATCCCTATCTGATTGCTACCACCCTTGTCAAGGAAATAGGACATTCTGGGCCTTTTTGGTGAATAAGGAGGACTTGTTCAGCGTTAGGATCCTGGCAGTGTAGAACAAGTCTTACAAGCTCCTCCTTCAGGACTGGACAAATAGGAAAAACAGCTTTCTTCTGCATTGTGCTTTACTGATTCCACTGTCAGCTTGCTTACTTGGAAACTCGGCCTGAAGTCCAGGTAATATATTGAACCTTTTTACACTGAAGTATTGGTTTCCCACATCATCACCAAAGATCCTGAAGGTGGCTTAAGCTATGCCTTTGCAATGCTATTTGTACCTCTGTATGGTATAATTGAGGACATACTCTGAAAATAAGGCAAAGCCAGGTCAGCTAACTTGTCCTACATGATTTTTACTATCACTTGAGAGTTGTAAAGAGTCTGTAAGACAATGTGGCTTTCATTGCTGGCATTGTAAGGCTGGCAGCTGAGGTATCCAACTTACCACGTGTGAATGAAGCAGTCTTAACATGGAAGTAACAAACACACAAAAAATCGCAACTCCTCTGCACTCTCCATGATGTTTCTTTCGAAGCGGAGGGGCAACAATAAACTCTGTACAATTTCTATAGGTACCATCTTTAGCCTTCACCTCTTCACATTCTTGTGCAGCTGGATGCCACCCTCCACCCTCCACTTGTATTTCCTGGTAAACCATTCCAACGTCTGTGAGGCATATGAGGACTTTTTATACAAAAAACACTCAAAGCAGTGGGTGGCTTTAGTACTATACCCTCACCTAACAGAGGTTTAGTCTGTTTATAGCCAAATCTTCAGGCACACTGAATAGCACCTCTTACTTCATATACAATCTCTCATTAACTTAACAGCCTACATGCTCACCTGTTGTGATAAAAATTGTAAAATTTGTCTGTAATTATGAGCTACTTTTTGCCTTTCTTCAGCAAGAGAATAAGAGCAATTTGCTTTCAGCTTGTGCAAGTAGTATTGTTTCTTTATTCTAATTATATCTGACAGGGTTCCAAGGGCTGCAATATATGTTGCAGGGCCACTGCTTGCTGCAAAAAAACAGTCACTATAGCCGGTATATAATTATGCTGTACTAACTGAAGCAGAAGATATTTCCTGGGCAGTAATGAGTAGTAGAGAGGGTTTAATGGACCAAATTGCTACAGAAGCCAATCTCAGTCACTCGTTATTCCTTCAGTGGCTGTCCTATGCTAAGTCCAACTCAGCAACTATACGAAATACCAAATGAAAATCTAAGTGTACATTGCAATAATATGATCTTTAAAGTTTCCACCAACATATAAAGCTTTAAAGGTGGTATTTTTTGCACCTGTAAAAGTTACATAGTGCCCAGATCTGCAGAATATCTTCACTTCGAGACTGGGATTAGTTGTTGGACAAAAGACCGGTGTCAAAACCACCTAACATGTCTCCTTGTTCCACAAGTGATCAGTTGATCATAACAAATTTATGCCTATCTTGCTTTACTTTTTCCTACTTTTACTTCTCTTAGGAAGAAAAAAATGACCGAGTTTTTTCATAATAAATATTTATCAGTGTTTATGATGCAAAGCCCTGCCAGAGAGACGAAAAAGAAGGAACTTTCACACGTTCTCTACTCCCTACTGCAGCGTGTGAGAGGGAGAAAAAGCTTTCTCAACTCAGAAAACCATTTCAGATTTCTGGACTAGTGGTCTTGTCTCCTGCTCCTTCTCCTCCAAGGAAAGCGTTGCCTTTTATTTGTGATGACTGAGGTTACTCACAAGGTGACTTACCAGCTACAACCAGCTCTCCCAGGGAAAGCCACCCAGGAAGGACAAGATGGCTTGTCTCACCAAAAAAAGTCACGTGGCAATATGCAGCCCCAGTCATAGGCAGGGTAAACCAAAGCAACTGCTAAACATTATGACACTACCACATCAGAAGAGTATATATACCAACTTGTTCTGGTATGGCTGATCTGCTGCAGGCTCTTGTTAATAGGTAGGTCATGTTTACTCTGAAATTAATCTGCTTTCTATTGCAGCCCTTTAAAGTCAGATGCAGGCAAAGAAATGCACGAATAAAAGTTTGGGATTCACAGTAAAGCAGGAGAAAGTATATGGCTATGCAAAGTAATATGGACACCGTCCCTTTTCCTACATTTACTCAGACATATTCAGCCAGAGTACTGGTGTTCACTGTGACGCAGGGCAGTCAAAAATTACCTCTCTCTCTGCAAAAACACAGGAGCCTGGCAGAAACACCCTGTGCTGGAAAGCCAATTTCTACTTTTCCTGCCTACATTTACTGTTTTCACACCTCACTGTTACCTTTTGACCACCATCTTCTGTACCAGCACAGAACAAAAGACTTCGCGATGCTTCTGCCTCATTTGTGGGTCATCCCAAAGGGAAAGCAGGGAGGCCTAACTTTTGCTAGGGTGGGCATTACCACCTTGCAAGGCTATAGACGGGTTTGCAAGCACTTTTTCCCCCTCACTGAATGAGCAATCTTGACTCTTGAAAAAGTATGCTGCCCCTGCTAGTGCTCTGGATTGCTCAGAGTTTTTTGTCAGAGTAACCCTGGAGACAAGAAAAAGTTATCCTGTCTTAGGAGAATGCAGCCACTGTCTTGGACTGGGGCAGCGTAAATCTTTGATGCAAAACTGCTGTGAGGAAACCTGACCTTGGTCTTGGGCTGACAAAGAGGGGGCTGGATAAAAAAGAACACTGTACATCATGGCACTCCCAGGTTAAGCATCGCTGGGTTTTCCTCCATTAAGAAGCTGACAAAATGTGTCAGCTTTCGGACATGTGATACTACTCAGCAAAGGGATGGAGGCAATTGCCAGAAAAAGACAAATAGTGTGTTCGACATTCACATTTGCGTAACCATCAGGCTGCTCAGAATTAATATGACCATATGATGAGCCTGCATTCTGATTACAGCCCATCTGTGCAAAATCAACACCAAGGAACAAGTTGAACTGTGAACTAGTTTGAAGGAATAATTGTGCAGGCTGATGAGAACTATGAACCACTTCCTTGGATTGCCAACCTTCCTCCAGAAAGAAGGTATAGTGGTTCCGCTTACAAGCCAAACACACTTAGGATAGCAAAAATAAGCCACCTCCAGCACAAGAAGCCCTGATTGCATCAGTATTTCACATGCATTTCTTTGGTAGCACCAGAAACTGGAAAGTGCAATGACACTTCTAAACACAGCACACAAATGAGTCCCAATTGCCACCTATTTCTGCTTCCCACAAGTCTGTAACATAACTTTACTCTTTTCACAGTATTTTCCACCCTGGCCCTTACTAAAAACAGTCAGAAGTTAAAATTTTAAAAGGAGCCTAGAAAGGCTGGGGACAAAAAATCATAATTTCTTTTGAACCAAAGCCAGATCCCAGCTCCCTGTAGCCTCCTTGGAAATTTCCAGCTCCTGCTATTTTAGGAGCTTAAGAGAGACGTTAAAGAAGATAGAGGATTCTTGCCTTAAAGAGTCTTTACATTATTACATTAAAAGCTACTGTATTCACAATACAAGAGGGTAGACATACACATGCCTAAACATACAGTGCACACAGTGTTGCTCTTTCTGTGCAAGGGAAAGTAGATCCAAATGCAAGTACCTGCAGCCCTTTGGATGAAATATCCTCCAGAACAGACACTATATGATACCTGGATAGCTCTGATGCTATAAAGTTTTCAAGTAATGAGGATGTCTGAAAAGAATTGTATCATCCAACACAAATGGTTAATGCAAAAAGTAGAATTTAAAGATACATAAGAAGTGATTTTAAAGGCTGCAACAGCCAAATATGTCATCTACTAATAAAACCTACTGCCATGTTGTTATTGTATCCTTCCATTTACGTCAATGCTCTGATGTGATTAAGGAAATACCTCAGTTACTTTATGCTTGACTTCCTTTCCTCTGTCAGGCTGTAATTATGTGTGTCACTAGTGGGTTTGTCTCTGAATTACAGCTCCCAGCAAATTCTGCTTCTGAATGTGCCTGAAGTTCCCACATGATTTAGGGAAACATTTTCCAAGTGTTGAGGTGTCATTTCGTTTCTAGAAATTGAAAGAAAAGTTAGTGCTGAAATCACCAAGGCAAGGGATCAACTGACTTTTAAAAGAAGAATGGATAAGATCATAAAATGAACCTTTCAAAGTATGTTTTTAGTTTGGATTCAGCGTTTATGATGCAAAGTCCTGCCAGACAGATGAAAAAGTGTGGTTATATCCAGATTCTCCTGCATAGCTGTGGGACATCCTCAGCAAAATAGGGGCAAGTTATAGAAGACCGTGGGAAAACTCCCTCAGACCGCAGTGGAAGTCAGACTGAAGCTCGATCTTAGTTTCATGCAGCTTTTCATCGCAATAGCACATGCTAGCCAAAGGTTTTCAGCAAGAGTGATGGGGCTCAAGCACAGACGGACTCACAAAGTTTAAGAGAGGAAAAAAGTTCACAGTTGTCATACTTTTAGGACTGAAAGTAAATGGACTTCTATTTTGGCATAGATCTACTGCAAAAATACCTACAGGCTTACACCCCTTCCTTCAAGAAAACTGTAGCTTGAACGTATTTTTCTACGGTGTTGAGTACCAGGCACAACAGTGACACCGGGCACATGTTTATTTCTGCTCCACACAACTCTCGTGACTGTCACTATCTGGCATGTGAAATGCTGCCTCCAAATCTGAGACTACAGAGAAAGTCGCACACCAAATATCAAGGAAACACCCTCTCCCCTTATTTCAAGATGATCCTGCTACCTTCACCTCTGCCATTTGAGGGTGTCTTGCCTCAATAGGGATTGCCTTTTGGAGTATCAGCAAGCCTCCAGCCAGACGAGATTTCTCTGTTGCAGTTACTCCACTTTCCAGCAACAAGCTGGAAATCTGCATATAAGCTTGAGCTGTACCTGGAGTAACTTGTGCTCCCTGAAGCACCTCCCCTAGATTTAATTTCTCCCAAGCAGAGTAACAATTATAAATACCTTATGTCCTTCATTTAATAAAAATGTTCATCAAGTAAATTGATTCATAATTCATAATCAAATTTCATTAAAAATTACTGATCATTTCTTCTTTACTTTTCTGGCCTCTGGAAATAAATAAAAGAACGTAGAGGAGGATTGGCAATAAAATTTAGTGGAAAGTAGGAATTAAATTTTTGGTGACTTCATTTTTCCCTTCCCTGCCCTGCTCCTGTTTCTGACTACCTACACAGAATATGGTTTGCCAGCAATTTTTAATGCCGATTTGAGCAAGGAAGGCTCTGGTCAAAGGCTACAACAGCTGGGCTAAAGAAGCTTGGCCTCTCTGTATAGGCATTGTCCAAAGAACTAAGTCAGAAACCTACGGCCTTGGGAAAACAAGAACGAAGGCATGCCTTAATTATATTCCCTGGAGAACTGGATCTGAGAGAAACTCTAGCAAAAGCTAACACGAAATTTCGCAGACACAGTATCACGTCAGTACTGTATATGAATGCAACTGAATGCATAGGAACAGGACAGAAAGGCGAGAGAGCCAACCTGGATTTGCCAACTACTGACGTTTGGTACAGGAAGAAAAAACGTTATGTTATATATGTAGAAGCAGATAACCAGCAGCTGAAAGTGAACCAAACACCTTCTAAGTGATTCTCTGACAGTGCTAAAACACTACAGGGTACCCCTGTTGCTTTCTACAAACCAAAGTTTCTGGCCAAATCAGTCACCTAGCCAGGAGACCAGAAATATTTTTGTGTGCAATATCGTCCAGAGCCTTTGCTGAGTCACTTTGCATTTTTCTATGTCTATCAGCATATTAATAGATATCAGAATTCAATTACTTATTCATGTAGTTGTATTAGCTCAGCATTTCCCAGCCTCCTGAGCTTTTGCTGGTAGTCTGCAGGTCTACCCTGCATTCATTCTGCTGCCTGCCTTACGTCGTTATGTGAATTGGTATAATTGCCCAGCAGAGCACTGCCTGGCATGTCTCATTAGCATTCTTTAATTACAGCAGGACTGAATGGCATGTCATTTACTTGTAAAAACTATTCACTGTATATTACAAAAGTGATTATAAACGAATCTCTAAGCTTTGTCTTCAGCTTGGACCTGACATTTTTATAGACATCTATACTTCATTCTGGTAGTTCATGACAACAGATCCCCTTGACTAAGCTGTTGCCTGTTAATAAGCAATCTATCCTAATTCATTCTCTCACACTTTATTAAGCATAGGTAAACAAGAGTCTGGGAAATTCTTTTGTTGCTTATTTGACTTGTTAGCAAACGTTCACACTAATTTGAGCTATTCTGCCTCTTAGCTCCTACTTGCTGATTCCAGTGACTAAAAGAAAAATTACATTTCAGCTGGACTTATGTAAGTTTTGTAGTACAAATACAAACTAACACGCTCTGCCTCCATACTGGCCCCTCTATCCTACCTCTCTTGCTGTCCCTTCTCTTTGCAACGTGATGGCAATGAAGCCCATCTGAAAAAAGACTCTTCTGGGCAATACTTACTCTACTTAACATAGTCTGAGCAAACCGCCTGGATCAGGGTTCTCAAGGACTCCGCCACAGAAGAGGCAAAACTGCACTTAAACTTGGGGAAAGTAAGAAAAACAGGAGGAGAAAAAAGAGGAAGAGGTTTCTACAGGAATTTGGATCCGGTAAGCAGGTGTGTGGGAATCATAATTTCAAATCCAAATACTTAAAATTCCTCCTCAGTCCGGTTTTAGAGATCTGACACCTTTTGTATTATTAGCCCTTTGTATAATCCTATGCCAAGCAAGCCAGACAACCAAATAAAGTTTTGCCTCACAGCACAAGGCTGAGTGAATGAGTCTGTGAATGATCTACAAGGAATCCTGTCATTGCTCTCTACATAAATGTCATCACTTTAAGTTGATCAAATTGGGTTGTGGTTTTAGATCTAATCTGCTTAAATCCAAAAAGAGTTTCAAGGTGACAGAAGTAAAACAAATACTTTACTGTGTAAGTGCAAAGTCAAGATTACCCGGGTTGGTTTACTACTGAAAGAGAGAAAAAGTACTATGTTCTGCAGGGAGTATATGCCAGTTTCCATTCAGACTGAGGGGAAATGCAGTTAGCCCCAGTAGTTGAACACAGAAATCCTGACTACAAATTAGTTTTTCTCCACCACACTGAACACAGTCATCTTTCTACTGGGCGAAATGGGTAATATTAACACCCTAAATCAATCAGGATTTAGTTTCATGCCCACTTAGGAGGTTCAGCACACTAAATGACTGAAAGGTACCACATCCGTGAAAGATTCGCCTTTCTTATTGCAAGACGTGCTTCAGTGTATAACTGCTAGATTGCTGCTAGAAAGGGCAGCTGTGAGAGGAAAAAACGTGATAAGCAAAACCACAGATACTGTCTGGAGACAAGCATATCTTCAAGAAAGGATGAAAGAAAATATTCACCTGATTTAAGCCGTTAATTTAAAGTAGAAATTGCTAAGCAAAGCACAACGAGGGAACGTTCTCTGTTCCATGGCTTCTGGCCTTGAATCCACAAGCAGAATGTTGTATTTTCCCCACTGTGGACAATTTATGGAAAACTCCTCACCTGCTAGACCCAGAATATTTACACTGCTGCATATTTCCATCAAAATCTTATTTGTACTGGAGAACCATGGCCTTTTCACACATGAAATGGAAGTATTCCATACAGCTAATAGGAACTGATTATTTAAAGCAGTGACCGCCACTTACTGAGATTCCTTTCAAGTAAAACAAAGAAATGGGCAGTTATTATTCTACACTACGGTTTGAAGGAAATACTGCAAAGCTGAGTAATGCATTTTACTAATAAGTGTTCTTCTCCCCAAAATATTCTCACTATAAAAGTCTCAGTTACGATAATTGAACTGATCAACTCCCACAGGAAACTTGAAAAACACCCTTTCAGCACAGCATTTGACAGAATAGAGAACAAAGGGGGAAAAGGAAATACAGGAAATTAAAAAAAAAAAAAAAATCCTTTTATCTGTTCTTTTGTTTATTGTAAGGTGTGCTACCCTACTGTGTACAGACCATTTTTAAAGCAAAAAACAATGAAATTTGTTGCTGAGCCAAAAAATTCTACAGCAGGCTCCAGCAGTGACTCACGCACAGATGCATAAACACTACAGATGCTTTTGGTTAATGCACCTAAGTCATCTTTGGAGTTAGCACAAATTGACAACACGAATGATGACTAAAATTAAAAATTGTACTGCAAAAGTAATGTCAGAATAGAAGAAAGTAGTTTAATACACTGATTTCTTCTGCCAGGCCAGCTGTAGGTGAAAGTCAGCTAACAGAACATTTCAGCCAGTCTTTTGAAAGTGGTTTCTCTATAAAACTCCATTGTTTCATCCTGAGATTCCTAAATAATGCCGTGAGAATGACAGGTTACAATGCTGCAGAATTAATGGACTTCCACCAGCAGGACATCTTCCCTCTTTCCTCAGGAAAGAATATGCCAATTTTGCTTGGCATATGGAAACACTGAAGACAGCAGCCAAATTGCACATTTAATTTCCATTTACTTCAGGAGTCAACAGAAACCTCTGAAAAGGAAAAACATAAAACTTACTTTTTTACCTCTTTTTTTCTAATATTTTGCTAGTGATTAGTAAAACAGTAACCCCATCTCCATCAGCAGATTAATTTCATAAAACAGCAGTGATTTTATAATTTGTATTCTGGCAGGGATGAAAGTATGGCAAGAACAAGAAAAATATTTCAAAGATGTCAAAGCGGATGTAAGTAACATGCACTTTATATAAAAAATTACATACCAGAAATAAATGGGTTATTGCATCCATTAAGTGTCCTAGGTAATCTTAAACCATTTGGTAGGGTCTCTTTGCCTTCTGTGCATCCTCCTGCCTCAGATGTTGGGCTAACAGCTGTGGCACAGATTTTTAAAATCCTGGTCTCAGGGGCTAATGCACATATTTATTTATTGTTGGGCAATGATGTAGTCATCTGGTGGCAAGAACTATGATAAAGTGCCAGGTTTTGGTACACTAATTTCGGATGTTTTTATATACCAACATACTATAAAATATTGCTGCTTTGCTCGAAATTCTTTAGCCTGGAGAAGAGAAGGCTCCAAGGAGACCTTGTTGTGGCGTTTCAATACTTAAAGAGGGCTTATAAGAAAGATGGGGACAGACTTTTTATCAGGGCCTGTAGTGACAGGACAAGGAGTAACGGTTTTAAACTAAGAGAGGGTAGATTTAGATTAGATATAAGGAAGACATTTTTTACTATGTGGATAGTGAGACACTGGGACAGGTTGCCCAGAGACGTTGTGGATGCCCGCTCCTTGGAAGTGTTCAAGGTCAGGTTGGTCAGGGCTTTGAGCAACCTGATCGAGTTGAAGATGTCCCTGCCGACAGCAGGGGGGTTGGACTAGATGACCTTTAAAGGTCCCTTCCAACACAAACCATTCTATGATTCTATGAAATTGCCAAAATATTCTTATAAAATTGCAATAAAACATCAATTCATCTCTATTCAGGCACAAATCCATAGTACTATTGAAGGCAAAGGTCCACCCAGGTGGGCAACTCAGGGCAACTTAGAAAATCATTGTCTTCTGATTTAAAACTGTTCTTTAGAGGAAAAACTGTTCTTTCACTTATCTGGGCAGTATCTAGCATGCAAGTGGTATCACACCACAAACAAGCAATACAACCCACAAGGAAAAGGACAAATTCAACCTAACCACTGACAGGTATATCTTTAGGGCAGCCTTAGGACTACGTCTTCCTTTCAGATTGCGTTCCATTTTATATAAATTTCACCTTGAACAGGCGTTAGACAAACTGCACACTATGCAATCAGCCCCTTGGTTATCACAGTTGGGGTTCCATGTTTTTGCCCAGAAGCCTCCTGTGGGCTCAGACTGACACTAATCAGCCCGGATCCCCCAGTTTCTAACAGGTCCAGCAGTCCACACCATTATACTCAAGGTGCAGGGGGCCCTACACACCCTTAAGGCAGCCTAATTTTTCCTCGAGGCTGTTGTTAAGAGGAAGCAGTGATCTGCTTCTAGCTGAAGAAACATTTAATTGAACCTTTTATGAATTATGAAAGGAACACAACAATTTCCAACCCTGTAATTATTGTTATTTGTTCAGCTCACTCACAGCTCTTTTACAAAGAAGCAGGCTTCAGTTCCAGGTGTCTGTTGCACAGATGTACACTGGCAGGCGTCAAAAGCAAGTGAACTGAAGAAAGAAAAGGACTACCTGGACCAAAGAATTCAGAATAATTCTGCTACCAGAAAATTACTACTCCACAGAGCGGTTTCCTGGACTATAAACATTAGAGATTTAAAAGCTATATTTTATATATAAACCAAGGCTGTCTTTATGTTTATTATTTCATGTAGTTTTAAACCAACAAACAAAGACTATTCTTGTGCCTAAAGTCAGAACAATTCCATCACTGTTAAGTTAGAAGAAGTGAGTACAAACTGAGAAGGAAGCTGTTACTGGTTGGGAGCTGGTAAGTCATCAGCCGAGTAGTCTTATTCCAAGACTGTGAAAAACCTGAAAAGAGAAGACAAAGAGCCAAGCACCTAGGCAGGAGTGAGAAAGTGTGACTCCAGAAAATGTTACACTGAACCCCATGGTGATGCTCACTCCACGACTAAGTGCAATAAATTTCCAGTTTAACCACAATTAGTGATTAATTAAGGGTGAGCAAAAGCACACCCTTCTATCAGACTGTTCCAGAAACATTTTTTGTGAATTCAGACAAGACTGTAAGACTCAAGAGAGAGCACAACTCTTACAAAGCTGTCTATGGAAACAATATGGCCTATGAACTAAAAGAATATCCTTTCCTCGGGCTTCAACTATTAACAGCACTGATCAGTCAGACCTTGAATGTTCAAACATCTTATCCTGAAAGTGAATTTCAGTTGCTGGGAGACACATTAAAGCGAATAAAAAGATGACAATGTTGAGAACCAGCTTCAATAAAATGAAGAAAGGATGACAGCTTCCATCAAAATGGCATTTATGCACCATCAGAAAACCTTTAACTTATCAAAACTTAATTTATCAAGTTAGCTTTGTTCTGCCTTACATCTTTTCTCTAAGTAACAGAAACATTCAAGGCAGTACATAAATCTATGATGGTGATGTATTAAAGAGGTATGCTATAAGGGAGGTTAAAGGAAAGCCATTTCACCAGCACCAGCAAATCTATGTAAAATGCTACACACTGAAGCTGCAAAAAACTAAACTATATTAGCAGGTTTTAGTTCAGTACACAGTATTCATAATGTCATCAGCACAACGATTTATATTTCAGACTTTTTTCTTTAAATCTCAAATGAGGTTTCTTGTTCAAAAACCACTGAAACACTTGACTCCATGTCTTCTGGCACTTAAATGACCTGATTTTTGTGCTTCACACTTCTGAAAAATCAGGACACTTATTTGCATTCATGAGTAACAATACGGATGTCTGTTCCCTCACTTCCATACAGACAGAGGCTTTTATTTGTAGCATACAAGGAACACTGGGGACTGAGATTACAAGACTACTGTTAATCGTGCTTGATATTAGACAACACTTTTCTCCCCCCAGAAGCATTATTACATCGGCAGTAAGTGCATTGCAAAAGTGGATTTATTATCAACCCCTTGATTACTCTGCAGATGTTTTAAATTTATTGCTACCCAGCTTAATGTTCCCTAAATTAACTGTTTTCAAAGTCTTTACAAACACAGTTTAGCAATTAGAATACAGCATATAATCACTCTTTTTAATAAAAATAGATACTAGAAGAGAGAGTGCTTTATTAAATAGACTATGACTCAAAAGGAAAACACCTTTAGTCAAAGGACTGAGATGTTCATTATGTAAATTAAACTATTCAAATGTAACAGGAGTACGTGTAAGATTTGCAGCAAGTCTAGCTTCCTAAGTCAATCAAATACACTCTACCAGGCAACATACCTCCTTAAGCATTTGCTTAAAACTTAAGCACAAAACACAGCACATGCTTAAGTGCTTTGCAGGAATTTCTACCACGCTGGTGTGTAATTCACAAAAGGAAACTCATACAGTATAGCACTGATACCACGGTAACCTACTGAAGCATGACACGTTTCCTGCACAAACACAGTATTTCATTTCGTTATTTTTGCTGTAAGGTTGCAGAATATCCTAAACCCCACAAGGAACAATTACCTATACTAACAGTGCTTGGGCAACTTCGTTGTAACCTCAGCTACAGGACAAGGAAACAAAATACATAGCTGCTTCTTTCAAAAGTGAAAAAAGGCGGGAGAAAAAAAGTTAGGACAAATTGACACTGGCAGCCAAGTACCTTTATTTTGAACAAGTTTTGCATCCTTACCTCGGCAAATGCATCTTTCATGAGCACTGAATTCATCTTAAATGAAAGGGCTGTTTTTTGGCTTGACTCTTTATCAACACAAAATTATACGTATAAATCATTGTACTTTTGAACACATTAACCAATTAGTTAAAACAGGATTTTCATACATCCACTTCCATGGTGAACTAAGTGTTTCCTGAGGCAAGGAATCTATTTAACATAAGTGCAAAACAGTTTTTTCAGCTGTGCTGGCTCTCCACAGCAACTACATGCTGAGCAACTGGGTTCTACCACAGTTCTCAACTGCCTGCCATCACAGAAGGAACTAGAGGAAAAGGTTGCACCTCTTCTAGCTCCTGTTCCCAACTCAAATGTCTCAACACCTAGGTGTGAGAGGATAAACTGAACTACAAAGTTAAGTTGCCATTTCTAATCTGAATTCCTTGATTATGTAAAGTGAATTTAAAAATTGAACCACTTAATTGGTGTAGCACCCTTCATGTGTCACTCCTCCCTTCTTTCTTAATTCAAGGGATTGCCAAAACTCCTTCTACTGCAAAAAATCATGCAGCTCAGATGACCTCGGCACTCCCCTGTCTTCACTTTTTCATCAGCAATCCTGAGGGCCTTGATGTTCTGCGCTCCTTTAATTGCTTCTCTGAGGCCATCCAGTTCTACTGGGAAGATACATCTTGTATCAGGAAATGTTGCAGGGCTATCCAGTTGCTGCTGAAGTGCTATGATCTTGCTGGGATCACAGAGACATGGTGGGATGACTTGCACGACTGGAGTGCTGCAATGAAGGGATACAGGCTCTTTAGCAAAGACAGGCCAGGAAGACAAGGTGAGGTGGTGGAGTTGCCATTTGAGTAAGAACATAGCTGGAATGCATAAAGGTCTGCCTTGGGACGGACGATGAGCCAACTGAGAGCTTATGGGTAAGGACTAAAGAGATGACAGGTATGGGTGACATTATAGCGGGTGTTGGCTATAAGCCTCCTGACCAGAAAGAAGTAGTGGATGAGGCCCTCTACAGACAGCTAGAAGCAGCTTCATGTTCACAGGCTCTGGTCCTCAATATCTACTGGGGAGACAACACAGCAGGATATAAGCAATTCAGGAGGTTCCTGAAGAGCATCGATGACAACTTCCTGACCCAAGTGACAGAGGAACCAACAAGGAGAGGTGCTCTGATGGACCTCATACTCACCACCACCAAGGGGCTCATTGGCGATGTGAAGGTCAAAGGCAACCTTGGCTGCAGTGACCATGAGATACTGGAGTTCAGGATCCTGAGATGAGGGAGCAGGGCAAAAAGCAAGCGTAACGCTGGACATCAGGAGAGTAGACGTTGGCTTCTTCAAAGATCTGCTTGGTAGAGTCTGATGGGATAAGGCCCTGGGGGGAAGGGAGGGGCCAAGAAAGCTCGTTAATATTCAAGGAATCACCTCCTCCAAGCTCAAGAGTGGTCCATCCAAATGAATAGGAAGTCAGGCAAAAATGCCAGGAGGCCTGCATAGATGAACGAGGAGCTCCTAGCAAAACTCAAACACAAGAAGGAAGCACAGGAAACTCAGAGGGTGCAAGCACAGACAAGTAACCTACTAGGAATATAGAGACACTGTGCAAGCATGCAGAGATGCAGTTAGAAAAGCCAAAAACCCACCTGGAATTGAATCAGGCCAGAGATTTCAAAGGCAACAAGAAGGGCTTCTGTAAGCACATAGGTGAAAAAAGGAAAACATGAGCCCAGTGCTGAGTGGGGCAGGGGCACTGGTGACAGAGGACATGGAAAAGGCTGAGGTCCCAAATGCCTTCTTCACCTCTGTCTTTACTAGCAAGACAGGCCTTCAGGGATCCCAGGCCCAGAGACCAGGTGGAAAGGCTGGAACAAGGAAGATGTGTCCTTGGTTGAAGAGGATCAGGTCAGGGAATACTTAAGCAAACTAGACATGCTAAGTCCATGGACCCTGATGGGGTGCACCCACATGTGCAGAGGGAGTTGGCAGATATCATTACAAGGCCACTCTCAATAATCTTTGAATACTCATGGCAACTGGGAGAAGTGCCCAAAGACTGGAGGAAAGCAAATGCCACCTATATTCAAGAAGGGCAAGGAGGAGGAACAGATGGAACAACAGATACTGGAAACGATTTCCAGGCACATGAAGGACAAGAAAATCATCAGGAGTAGTCAGCATGGATCCATCGAGGGGAAGTCATGCTTGACCAACCGGATAAACTTCTATGATGAAATAAATGACTGGCTTGGTAGATGAGGGGAGAGCAGTGGATATAGTCTACCTTGACTTCAGGAAGGCTTTTAACACCATCTTTGATGAGCAGTGAGGTGGATTGCAAACTGGCTCAGCAGCTGGTCCCAGAGAGTGGTGATCAGTGGAACAAAGTCTAGTTGGAGGCCACTAACAGTGTACCCCAGAGGTCAATACTGGGTCTAATCATGTTCAAAATCTTGGAGTATCTCTCCTACGAGGAAAGGCTGAGAGAGCTGGGTCTGTTCAGCCTGGAGAAGAGAAGGCTCAGGGTGGTAATCTTACCAATGTGTACAAATACCTGAAGGGAGGGCGTTAAGATGGAGCCAGACTCTTTTCAGTGGCGCCCAGTGACAGGACCAGAGGCAATGGGCCTAAACTTAAACACAGGAGGTTCCCTCTGAACATCAGGAAACACTGTGAGGGTGACCGAGAACCGGCACAGGTTGCCCCAGGGAGGTTGTGGAGTCTCTGTCCTTGGAGACACTCAAAAGCTCTCTCTCTGGTCATGGTCCTGGGCAACCAGCTCTGGGTGAACTTGCTTGAGAAGGGGGTTGGACCAGATGACCTCCAGAGGTCCCTTCCAACATCAAACATTGTGTGATTCTGTAATATGTTGAAATTTGCTTAAAAGAGGAAAGACACTCCACTGTATTTCCCCTCTTTTTATTCTGATTTCTTTCAAAAATAGCGTAACAATGTACTTGCAAATGAAATCTGATACAAGAAATCTAACAAAACTAGCTTTGACGCACACAAATTTCAATGAAACATTTCAGCACTTCTAAAGCGTTGGCATTTTTCAGCTAGTTTCATGAGTACTAATTCTAGCAGACAAGAAAGTCTTGTTTTCTTAATTTCAGCAGCAGAACTGACTGTGATTCTATTGCTTTGGTGAAGGTGTTCTATACAATAACAAAAAATAAATCAGGAGTCATGGAGGGAGGAGTATGACCTAATAACAGGGGGAAGGCAATACAACTACAAACTCAAATAATTTGAACGCTTAACTTTATAACAGAAATGTTCTTTCCTAGGTTTATTATAACTTTTCAAAATATTCATGTACCATCAACATTTCATCTCTATGTAAACTATACTAGCCAACAGCAGCAAACAGCTACTGTTAGCCCAAGAAGGGAGAGAAAAAACATGAAGTAACCACGCCCTCCCAGTAGTCAGTGGCTACAAGCACGTGGAAAGCAGAGCAAACACCATGTCAGAAATCCCTAAGCCAGCTCTAAGAGACTGACGGGCAGTTAAGATGGTAGTTAGGCACAGTTCTGCCTATTGATATCATTAGATCACATTCCCAAGCAAAATATTTGGCTCTAATTTGAGGATTGTTATCCACATGTACCAGGGTGTGTACACATATACATAGCCCTCCCTCCCAGAGTGAACTTCTAGTATCCTTAAATGTTATACAGGCTCCCCCGCTTCTAGTTCATGATCCAGTACGTGACCATGTTCCTAATGCCTTAGGACTGCAGTGAGGTCCCCATCACCACCAACAGCTCATCCTTCTGCCGAACCCATTTGGAATTTTATGAAACAAGTAAGAAACACATCCTAAGATCTGTCTAATGAGTTTTGGGAGACATTAAAACTACCAAAAAGTCAGGACAGTCTTTAATACAATAGAAAATGTTCAGTAATCTAAGTTCAGCAGCTGTTATTGATTACCGCATAGTCATATTTGGAAAAACAACATAAAGATTTAAAACTTTAGAACTTCAGTTCTTTCAGAGCAGTTTTGTACAGAACAAACTCATTTAATCTTGAAAGCACCATGAAGTGACACTACGTATCAGCAAGCACAAAAAACAAGAACATCATGGGACTTTACCATGTAAACTACACCTTGAATACCACTAAGGTAGATTTACACTGCAGGCTTGAGCACAGCACAGAGATACTGAAACTGACTCAGATACTATTTGCCACTTAGCTCTGCATGCAATGTAGACATACCCTACATGTCTGAATATATCTCATTATGAACTAACTGAGCTCTGCAGTACAATATTTAGGCCCTCATTCTGCACCACTGAAGCCAACAGTCATTCTTCCATCAACTTCAGAAAGTGCAGGGTCAGGCTTGTAATCACAAACATACTTCTAATAAAACATTTGTTTCTAACATGAAGTCGTGTCAAGTTCAAACAAGAATTTTGAGAGCGTGCAGATTGCTTACAAATGCTTAAAAAGACTGGTTCAGAATCTTTCTTATATATACACACACAAGTCCATCTGTCACAGACAGGCAATGTAACTCAGAATCATGAGCTTGCTCTAGTTTGTGGTAGTGTCCTGCACACTTCCAATAATTAAAAATTAAAAAATAAAAAAATAGTTGCCACAATGGATTTCTGACCATTCCAACTTGCACATGGATATGATCTCTTCTTGCTGCATCCAGTATGTGAAGTTTCACAGTTGCTTCTCAAATGCAAATACCAAGTAAATACCTAAAAAAGAAAATGGAGTATTTAAAGTTTCAGCTTCCTCTGCCACTCGATTAAGTTTGCAAAACATAAACAGGTTGATACTCTGCCCAAACAACCTGTTAGCAGGTTACTGAAATGATAAAAACTGCTATGGTTTCCCAGTGAGTAAATCTAGCATTCAATTCCAGCATGGTTTTAGACATGTTTTCACAATAGAGCTAAGAATGCACAAAAGCAAAATATTTTAAATACTGTTGATATGGTTAATGCGACGCTAACTTAATTAACAATATTACTGAAATGTGAATGTAATTCATAAATTACTATTCCATTCTACACATAATTAACATTCACAGGTACATAAAAAGTCATATGCAACTAAGTTTAAAGACTCCTTCATACACACAGTAATGGACAATTAGGGGTGAAATGATCAACTTCATTTTTAATTAAAAAGTGAATAAACTCACAGTACAAAATTATTAATTTTGCTCTTTTAAAATATCACGGACAAAGAAGAAATATTTACAAGCGCTAGACAGCATTTTCTCAACTCCAGAACAGTATGATTCTAGAAATGGATACTCATAGAGTCCACACCAGCACCCTTGGGAAATACTTATTTGGCATATAATCAATGCCAGCTATGTCAGAAATTCTTATGCCTCATACCAGATAGATAAGTTAAACCAGTTTCTTGAGACTGTGACTCTAATTAAACATTTATGGATTTTCACTTGAACTCAGCTTTTGTTTTAATGGATGAGGTGCCATAGCTACATTGCAAATCTTTCAAGACAAGCCTCAGCAATAAAGCAAAGTTAAGTTCCATGTAATGAGCAAGCTGTGCTTATACCTAACTATCAGAAGCTCTGTACTCCAAATCTCTCTGAAAAAAGAGACGACTTAGAAAATACAGTCATCACTGAACTTTTAAAGGTATAAAAAGCCCCTCTCAATTAGATTAATAGTTTACATAATACTTTTACATTGCTGGAATTAATGTCTATCTTATGATTCATACCTTTAAAAAATAGACAATAATTTAAGAAAGCAAATACCTTAACTAAAGATTTTTTCATTCATGAATTGAACAGCATTTTTTGCTTGTTTGTAAACCACTAACACAACCAGTATAATGGTCTGCAAAAATGCAAATGCTGGTTGGCTGCAGTTACACAGAAGTTAGTAATAATCTCTCTGGGAGTCAATTTTTATCCTTAGAATTCTCAATCTCTTATATGAGAGTTTTATTAGACTCAACATTGGAAAAAAATGATAATAAAAGTTTTCCATGGCACATGCTCACAAAATTTCTAACATATTTAACAATAGTGTATCCTTTTCGGTGTCTGAGGCACTGACTTTTTTCTCCTCCCTTTATAAAACATTCAAATACCTCTTAACCATCCATGCTTTAATCGCTTCTTCTTGAAACATATATGATTACAGGCAAAGAGTAAAGCTTCAGTCCCTGTCTTCCCAAAACAGATTGTATTATTTTTGATGAATCTATGTCCCAACTGGAGTTTGTTTTCTAGTTGACTTATAACAGTATAATATCCCAAGTGTACCAAACAGAAGTATAGTATTTAATTCTCTAACAGTAGCAAAATAACACTGGCATCCTATTTTCATACACCCTAAGTAAGGCTTCCCCAAACTATGTTAGCCTGAAAGTTTGCGTGCTAGAAGCTACTTAAATAAAACAAAATTCCAAACTATTTTATGCATTTCCCTCCCAATTTCTTGAGATGTGTGCACTACATAATCTATACATAGGCATTTGAATAACATGAATAACAAAATCTTTTTGTATTTAAAATTTGGGTTTTCTTCCATAACCAACAGGGTATTTTACACACTTTCCACAGCAATCGTTCAGTCAATACTGAGTTTTCAAAACAATACTTACTTGTTGCTTCCCATTCAGATTTACTCAAGGTTCCCTAGAAGGGGACAAAAAACCCAAAAACACAGTTTCAACAAAAAATGAGGAAACAATAAAACACCGATTTAACTCAGGATAATCAATCTTTCACAAACCAACTTCTAACCACCACACTGGCTGGTTTTTTAGGGACTAGAAGAGCATTACTGTAGACCACAGATACTTACAACTCCAATAACTAGGACGGTAGGGAATTGGAACACCCCAGATAACAGAACACACCTGAACTACACAGATATAGGAGAATGAGCCAACAGCCTGTTGGGCTGGATGCCTCTGCAATGCAGAGCACGCTCGGTCCATTACCACTCATCAGTCATCAGCGTGACCTGGCTCAAGCTGCTCTCCAGCCCGAGATGCCCAACACTTCTGCAGAAGTCAAGAAGAGGCCCTATATCACGGTGCTGCCACCTTCCCCGGGAATACTGCCTGCCTCCACCTCCTTGCAGCCCACAAAAACTCTATCTGCAAGAGACTAACTCCCAACCCAGCTCACACATTGTGAAAAAACAGCCTGCCTTGCAGCCTAGGAAACCTTCTCCTAGCTCAGCCTTTCGGATGAAAGCAGGGCAAGTGCACAACTAAAAAGCTGCTGCCATTTACCCTACCAATTAAGAAGCATGAGGTAATAACAAGCTGGTCTTCTACTCTGCCCACTCCATTCCCTTCCAATGAGTCCTCACTGGGGGCATGATCTAGCCCATATGCTACCCACTGACCAATCCTGAAGAAATGATTCGTCTTTTAAAACGCTAGTGAAAAAAGGCTTGTTCAAGCAGATTTCTTCTTTGCCAGGTGACACAGCACCTGGCAAAAGAGGTCTTTGGTCTGACTTGACCATTCTGTTGTTCTTAAGCTTATTTCTTAAAAGAACCATTTTTCTTTTTTTTAGATTTCAAATAGAGAGAGCAGTTTCTTTTCCCTCTTGATGTAGGATTTTTATATATACAGTCAAAGGAATACATCTTCAAGAATTCAGAACATGAACAGTAGATAAACTAATGACTAAAAAAGAAAAATCCAAGCAGAAAAACTTCAAGGTGACCTCATGCTATATCTGTGACAATGAAATAGGATGCCATCTATCAGTAACTGTGTATGATTTTAGTAAAACTACAATCTTTATTCAAACTAGTCTCCAATTCTAGTTCTCTCTTGTCAAAGAGTCTCAACACATAAAAAAAGACCTAAAGTTCAGACTGAAAGAGCCAACATTGCTTAACAGGAACCATTCAGCATGAATAGTTAGGTTAAACCAAGCCTTTGCAACGTTTCCACTCAGCCTGACTCCCCAAATGCACAGACAGAAGCAAACACACAGCTATATACTACCCTGAATAGCTAGCCTGGCTACGGATGGAGAGGGAATAGCCAAACGGCAGCAGTTCCTGGGGAAAAATGACAGCAGACATTGCCTGTCCTCCTGCTCGCTTCCCAGGAACAGCAGCTGTGCAGGCTCCTGTCCATCATGCACCCAACTCTGAGACCAATACAGAAGAATGAAAGGCTGGGAGGGGACCAGCTGCAAACAACTCCAACATTGTCATGTACTGCTAGGACAATGGAAGAAAGAAAAACCCTTTATAAAAACATGAGAAACACAGCAAGCTCAGAAAGGTAGCATGTGCATTAGAAGACAGGACTAGAAGCAGAAAAAACATATTTAATTGGACCACTGATCTAAAATCTATATGACCTCCATTAAATATGGTTCAGTATTCTTTTATTTCTGAAGTCATAAATCAAGCTGCCAAAACAGGAGAAATGCAGAAAAATATATGACAGGATAGCAGACTAAGTTTCGTACAAGGTAAGATTACAATCATCACAAAGAAAGTTTCTTTTCATTCCAGAATGTGAACAGAATACCGTATTTAATAAAATCAAGGGCGGAAATATATGGATTCAGTTTTTTGCACATAGGAATAGTCTAATCCTAGGAGCTCTCTTAAAAAAAAAAAAATGAAGGCACAGCAGATTTTTAAAAATAACATTTACAGAACTTTAACAAAATCGGCCAAGAAGTGAGCTGGATCTTCTTCATCCAAAAAGACAATAGAAAAACAATGTTTAAGATTTCAAATACATACAGTATTACGAAGAAAGTTTTCAACTCTCCTGTCAGAGGATTAAAAGAAGAAAACTAAAGCTTTAAATTGGTAATGAGAAGATCCAGAAACATAAGAAAATTCTTCAAATTAAGAAGAGTTATGTTAGAACAGCTGCCAAGGAAGATGGCAAAATATCCTTTCCCTTTTGCACGTTACAAATTTCTTAATAGCTACCAAATTAAGTGAATTTGATTCTTTGAGTATGGGCTATAGATTAGATGAACTCCTCAGCCCTGCAGCTCTACGATTTTTCACATGCACAGAGACATTCATACCAATTTCATTGCCATTGAAATGAAGAAGGCACCACATGTCTGAAAGATCAGGACCTCAATTTTAGACACCATTTGCTCTAGTGAAGTAACAAATAACTTACCAATGGTAACTTTGCCTTGCCATCTTTGATGAACTCTTTTGCATGCTCATAATCATCAGGTTTATCAGAAACAAGCCTGGAATCACCAAATGTAGAATATGGCTGGACAACATATGAAAAAAAAAAGAAAAAAATATTAATTGCATAGTGAGATACATTAATCACATCAGTCAAGGGTTTGTCACAACATAGCCCAGAACAAAGGTCCATAATTATTAAAAGGATCTTAAATTTAGATCTCTCCTTTATAGCACCTATAAGATCAGGTCTGATATTCCCTACTTCCCAGAAAATCCGACACCCAGGATTTATAAATTAACTTATATCCTTATGTCTCCAAAACAGGGGAACAGAATAACTAAAAATTATTTCCTGTGTACAGCTCATTACGAGTATTAGCTAGATATACCCTCTTTTAGAACAGCAATTGAACAAACTAGCATCTCTTAAGAAGAACTACTAAGAAATGAGCAACTGTAAGATTTCAAGCAGAATGCTTAAAATGCTTTAATAACACACAGGAGCTGTAACAGAACTATACAACTGATTCTTCAAAACTAATACACACTTATTAAGGATCCCAGTTATTGCATAATGGTCTGTACTTAACAATGCAGTCCTCAGTTGTAAGTGACCACTAATTTAAGACCACTCTCACTTTTGGAATTACAGAATCATAGAATCATTTAGGTTGGAAAAGACCTCTAAGATTATCGAGTCCAACCGTTAACCTAGCACTGCCAAGTCCACCACTAAACCATGTCTCTAAGTGCCACATCTACACGTCTTTTAAATACCTCCAGGGATGGTGACTCAACTGCTTCCCTGGCCATCCTGTTCCAATACTTGACAACACTTTCGGTGAAGAAATTATTCCTAATATCCAATCTAAACCTCCCGTGGAGCAACTTGAGGGCATTTCCTCTTGTCCTATCACTTGTTACTTGGGAAAAGAGACCGACATCCACCTCGCTACAATCTCCTTTCAGGTAGTTATAGAGAATGACAAGGTCTCCCCTGAGCCTCCTCTTCTCCAAGACTAAACAGTCCCAGTTCCCTCAGCCGCTCCTCACAGGACCTGTGCTCTAGACCCTTCACCAGCTTCGTTGCCCTTCTTTGGACGTGTTCCAGCAACTCAGTGTCTTTCTTGTAGTGAGGGGCCCAAAACTGAACACAGTATTTGAGATGCGGCCTCACCAGGGCCGAGTACAGGGGGACGATCACTTCCCTAGTCCTGCTGGCCACACTATTTCTGATATGAGCCAGAATGCTATTGGCCTTCTTGGCCACCTGGGCACACTGCCGGCTCATATTCAGCTGGCTGCTGACCAGCACCCCCAGGTCCTTTTCCGCTGGGCAGTTTTCCAGCCACTCTTCCCCAAGCCTGTGGTGTTGCATGGGGTTGTTGTGGCCCAAGTGCAGGACCCGGCACTTGGCCTTGTTGAACCTCATGCAGTTGGCCTCGGCCCATCGATCCAGCGTGTCCAGATCAGCCTGCCCATAGCCCTCTGTGGAGCCTTCCTGCCCTCGAGCAGATCAACACTCCCGCCCAACTTGATGTCACTTGCAATCTGAGTGAGGATGCACTCAATCCCCTTGTCTAGACCATTGTTAAATATCTTAAACAGAACTGGCCCCAAAACTGAGCCCTGAGGAACACCACTTGTGACCGGCCAGGTCAAGCAGGACCTGCCTTTCATAAACCCACGCTGTCTGGGCCTGATCGCTTCTTGTCCTGGACATGCCATGTGTGGTACTCAAGACGATCTGCTCCACAACCTTCCCCGGCACCAAGGTCAGACTGACCGGCCTGTAGTTCCCTGCATCCTCCTTCCGGCCCTTCTTGTAGATGGGCGTCACATTTGCTAACCTCCAGTCAACTGGGACCTTCCCTGTTAGCCAGGACTGCTGATAAAGGATGGAGAGTGGCTTGGTGAGCACTTCTGCCAGCTCCCTCAGGACCCTTGGGTGGATCCCGTCCGGCCCCATAGACCTGTGTGTCTCTAAGTGGTGTAGCAGGTCACTAACCATTTCCCCTTGGATTATGGGGGCTTCATTCTGCTTCTCGTCCTTGTCTTCCGGCTCAGGGGGCTGGGTACCTTGAGAACAAGTGGTCTTACTAGAAAGACTGAGGCAAAGAAGGCATTAAGTACCTCAGCCTTTGTCACTATGTTTCCCCCCGCATCCAATAAAGGATGGAGATTCTCCTTAGCCCTCCTTTTGTTGCTAATGTATTTAGAGAAACATTTTTTATTGTCTTTTATGGCAGTAGCCAGGTTAAGTCCTAGTTGGGCTTTGGCCCTTCTAATTTTCTCCCGGCACAATCTCACGACATCCTTGCAGTCCTCCTGAGTTGCCTGCCCTTTCTTCCAAAGGTCATAAACTCTCTTTTTTTCC
>NW_009192105.1:10761-14827 GCF_000690835.1 Fulmarus glacialis | reverse complement strand
CTCACCAGCTGTGCCAGGAAGTTATCTTCTACCCACTGCAGGAACCTCCTAGACTGTTTCCTCTCCACTGTATTGTACTTCCAGCAGACATCTGTTAAGTTGAAGTCTCCCACAAGAACAAGGGCTAGCGATTGTGAGACTTCTCCCAGCTGCTTATAGAATATTTCGTCTGCCTCTTCATCTGGTTGGGTGGTCTATAACAGACTCCCACCATGATATCTGTCTTGTTGGCCTTGCCCCTGATTCTTACCCATAAACGCTCAACCGTATCATAACCATCATCAAGCTCTAGGCAGTCAAAACACTCCCTAACATACAGGGCTACCCCACCGCCTCTCCTTCTTTGCCTATCCCTTCTGAAGAGTTTATAGGCATCCATTGCAGCACTCCAGTTGTGCAAGTCATCCCACCATTTTTCTGTGATGGCAACTATATCATAGTTTTCCTGCTGCACAATGGCTTCCAGCTCCTCCTGTTTGTTGCCCATGCTGCGTGCATTGGTGTAGGTGCACTTCAGTTGGGCTATTGATCCCACCACCATTTTTGGGGGAGAAGCCCTAATTCCTATGTGACCATTCTCAGGCGCTTCCATGGTTTCTAACACATCAATAACCCTGCATCTTTGTTGCCACATGGATCTTCATCCCCTACCTCCACTGAGACGGCAGACCGAAGGACCTCGCTAGCACACCATCCCTCAAACATTGGCATGCTGCCGCCAGGTTTATCTCTAGTGAGCCTCGTTTTATCCCTTTCCCCCTTCAAATCTAGTTTAAAGCTTAGTCCTGCTAACTCCTCTGCAAAGATCCTTTCCCCCCTTTGAGACAGGTGTACCCCATCTGTCACCAGCAGGCCTGGTGCCATGTAGACCAACCCATCATCAAAAAAACTAAAATTCTGCCGGTGACACCAGGCTGAGAGTCAGGTATTGATCTGCTGGCTCTTCCTGTTTCTTCCTTCATCACTCCCTGCAACTGGAAGGATAGAGAACACTACTTGTGCCCTTTACCACTCGTCCCAAGGCCCTGAAGTCTCTCTTGATCGCCCTCAGACTTCCTGTTGCAACTTCATTGCTGCCTACCTGAAAAATCAATAATGGATAACAATCCAAGGGCTGTACCAGGGTAGGAAGCTTTCTCTTCACATCTTTAACCTGGGCCCCAGGGAGGCAGCAGACTTCCCTAAGAAGTCCGATCTGTGTATCAGGCCTTCTGTTCCCTTCACAAGGGAGTCCCTGCGACAACGACCCGTCTTTTTTTCTTTATGGAAATGGTTTTGACGCAGGGTGTAGGCCGACTTAACCTCAGTGACACCTCCAAGCTAGATGAACCATCATCCTCGTTATCATTTGGCTCCACTTGCAGAGCCTCACAGATACTATGCAAGGGCACCTGGGAAGGTGAGGTAGTCACAGAGAAAATGCACCGGGCAGGACCTTGTTGCCATTGCCCCCCTATCCCTTAAGTCACTGTGTTCAGCCAGGCGGAGAGAGGATAGGAAATCCTCCGTATCGTGCGTCCTATCTGCCCGACAGGCCTGTCGCAGGGAAGGTAGGGTGCAATTCCTGTAGTCTCTCTCAATCTTGCACTCCCTGATATTTCTCAACCTACTCACCTCCTTCCGGAGCTCTGCCACTAAGCGGAGGAGTTGCTCTACCTGGTAGCCGATTCCACATCACTGCTGCCATCCGGTACTGGCCTAAGAGCAGGGCACAGGCCGCAGCCTGGCACCTGGGCGGCAGCGTGTTCCCAGCAGAGCTCTGCCTGGGAAGCTGCGTCAGTCATGGTGGGTGCAGAGCTTAGGCCGTGGCTTTCTGCCGGATGGATACCATTGCTCACTGGTCGAGCTGGCAGAGCTTCAGCACCCTTCCTGCATGCCCTGCTGCGCAAACTGCCACGCAAAATGCCGTGCCGTGCCCTTGCGGATGTGCCACACCCTGTTTGCATGCCCTGTTCGCGGCACTCCTGGTCGCTAGTGCTCCCTAAGGGCTTCTTTTATACATGGGGGGGGCTTGGCCACCCCTAGACGCACCCAGGTCTCATCAGCCACTGTCGCACGAGCTGCGGGCTCCCGGCGGGTCTCTTGGCTCCCCCTGAGGTTCCCATGGTTCAGGAAACCCCCGTGCGCCGCGCTAGGGCACGCCGCTGCGGATCCTGCCGGCACCAGAGCTGCTCACCTCAGCGACTGAGAACGAAGCTGATATGTCAAAGGCTGTGTCACCATGCTACTGGCAATATGAGCCCATGCAAAGCACCGTCCCTTTCAAAGTCAACAAGGACAGTCAAGACCACTTGCAGCCCATGAGACTCAGTTTAGTAAGTCACCAGATACTTGATAGTTTTATGCTGAAAAATTCTACTGTCTGAGGGAGGAGGGAAGCACAGAGAACTGTGAGTAAAACCAAAGCCTCAGAGATGGCTTCTCTGAAGCTGCTAGTCATCCAGGCTAAGACCTTGAGGATAAAAAAGCAAAAACATTGGGCAAAAACGTAAGCTCAGTTACAGTTAAGTACCATTTTCTTCGATAAACACAGCCTGTCCTTCTATTCCTACAAAGATTACTTTCTGTCTTTTCAATCGACATTCCTTGCACAAGGATCCAGCTTTCAGTCTCCCTCTGTCGAGGAAGAAATGGATTACGGTTACCACTATCTGACACCAGGCATGATTCTTGTGCTTCTGATTACTACTTAATAAAAACGAAAACTTGTCTCAAAATTGAAATTTTATCTACAAAACTGAATCACTCTATTGGGTGCTGGTGCCCAGGTGATGGCAGTGGTGGCCTGCAGAGGTGGCCTCCATGAGGAGAGGCCAGGGCTGTCCCAGACACAGACGGTTCCACCAGCTCCAAGGGAGCCACCGCAGGGCACAGCTGAGCCCCTCAGCCACGAGTGGGGCGCCTTTGGGAAAGCATATTTAAGAAAGCGAAAGAAAACTGCGCAACAGCTGTGAGAGAGGAGTAAGGAAAAATGTGAAACTACCCTGCAGACAACAAGACCAGAGAAGAAGGAGGGGGATGAGGTACTCCAGGCACTGGAGAAGAGACCCCCCCTGCAGTCCCTGGAGAAGACTATGGTGATGCAGGTTGTCCCTCTGCAGCCCACGGAGTACCCCATGCTGTAGCAGGCGGACATGCCCTGAAGGAAGCTGCAGCCTGTGGAGAGCCCACACAGGAGCAAGCTCCTGGCAGGAGCTGTGGCCCACGGAGAGGAGTCCAAGCAGGAACAGGTTTTCTGGCAGGAGCTGCAACCCCATGAGGAACCAACCCACGCTGGAGCAGTCTGTACCTGAAGGACTGTACCCCATGGAGAGAACGCACGCTGAAGCAGGGGAAAAGTATGAGGAGGAAGGAGCGGCAGAGACAAAGTGTTATGGACTGACCACAACTCCCATCCCCCTACGCTGCTGGGTGGGGGGAGGAGGTAAACAGGTCAGGAGTGAAGTTGAGCCTGGGAACAAGCAGTGGGTGGGACGAAGGTGTTTTTAGGTTTGTTTTTGTTTCTCTCCATCCTACTCTTTTTTTTTGGTAATAAATTAAATTAATCTTCACCAAGTTTAGTCTGTTTTGCCCGTGACAGTAACTGCTAAGCAATCTGTCTTTATCTTGACCTACAAGGTTTTTTTCTTATTTTCTCCCCCAATTGTTGGGAAGAGGGAACGAGAGAGCAGGTTGGTGGGTGTCTGGCAGCCAGTCAAGGTCAACCTACCACAGTAACACTTTCAGCCACAGGAGTTTAGTTCTTCTATTGGTAGCCCTTAATAAATTGTTCAATGTTCACAACAGGAATTTCAATTATTGCACAAATAATTAACAAGATGTAAAATGCTATTTAAATGAAACAAGTTAATTCCATATTTACCTCCAAGGCCTGCATTCTTCTTAACAGCATTTTATGCTCCTCGTTCTTGATTTTTTCTTCATAGAATTCCCGAAATGTCATTTTGTAGACTAATTTCATACCATGCTTCTTCGCCATTCTGTCAAAATAATAAGCTTAATTAGGGAAACAACAAAATTACTGTCGTTTTATTTTCAAAGTAACAATTTTAAGCCACAGTGACAT
>NW_009192105.1:0-10735 GCF_000690835.1 Fulmarus glacialis | reverse complement strand
TCTTTCTAGAATTTGGTTTTTTAGTAAAGACATTTAGGAGTCTTACCACCACAAACTGTACTTTTTTAAATTAAGACAACAAAAATGTACACAGAAGTCATTTACAAACATTTTAATAGAAAAACGTCTCTTCTCTCAACACACAGAAGTAAGTTCCATTTGAACTTGCAGATAGACTACGCTACTTTCCCTGCAGTATCATCACCCTGTCACATCAGATATTATGGATATATTTAGAGAACCTCTTTCTACTAGATTTAGTGCCTTACATATCTCAATTATATGTAGACATTGTGGTCATACAACACTGAAGTTACAGGTGTCAGTGACAGATGCTGGTATTTTTCACAGAGAACTATAAATGAAGTCTGTGAAAATATACAGGTTTGAAGGGAAAGCTTAATATTGTTTAACAACTATACTGAGCCTTAATGGTAGGAAAAACCCCAGCATGGAAACATTTGTCTGTACCTCAGAAGACAAGCTGGGAAGGGCAAATCTGAATTCACACAGAGGTAACAGCAAAATGTATGCTCACAGATGAAGAAGATTTAGAGGAAGAAAAAATAAGTCATGGGAAAAATGCTACGAACATCCAAAGAAAGTCGGAGAAGACAAGAAAGAGGCACCATGATGAAGAGGACATACAAGAAGGCTTGCTGAAGAACTAAAGAAAGGTAGAATGAAACCCCCAAAAAAGTTAATCTTAAAGAAGAAAAAGTTGACAGCACTACAGGTTTGCTGACAGATCCAACATATCAGATACAGACATTCTTGTGTGAGACCTAGTTTAAGTCTTCACAGCTTCTGACCAGAGCACCTTCAACTGAGTGCAATGGACAGACTACAGTTGTGGATGGAAATGCAAGAAACCTCCTTAATTTGGAACAACCACAAAAAATGAAGAACTGAAAAATATAAGAAAGCCAAAATAAAATTTTCTGCAAGTATTATGCAATGACACAGAAGCTAAACAAATGCTTATTATGTTTCACAGCTTTCATTGTGTAATGAATTCAAAACTTAACTTACTCTTCCAGTAATGGAAAGTAAACCAAGAACTCGGGGACATCAACCACTTCTTCCAAGTGGAAATCATACTTGCAGCCAAACAAGGGATATTCTCCCTTCTTTTCAAATTTTACACTGTACACCTCATTCCCAAATGAATTTGTTTCTGAAGCTTCAAGTCGCTTTCTATAAAATGAGATATAAACAAACATTAATTGACCGGTTATTAATTTAACAGGCAGAAAAAACTATGCTTAAGAGTCCTGAAAGTGTTTTTCCCAGTACATCCAGTGATCTCTGTAGTTTCCCGCCTCCCTTATCTAATAAGGCAATGAAACAGTGAAATGAAGAGAAGCAGCATACTAGGTTTTAACAGTTCATCATTCCTATATAACATACCGAGGACTAAATGGACCTAAAATATTAACCTTTAGTCCAGAGACGGTCTCCATGGACAAGTCAGGCTTCTTGGAACAACCACTGCATAACCCTGACAGTTATTGCCCAGGCTGTGGCTACTTTGCCACTATTCAAGTCGCTACAGAGGGTTTATTTATGAAGATCTATACTCTATACCAGAAGAGCCATGGGTGCAAGAGACAAGGATTAGTACAGGTTTACCTGTTCAAGTCAAGTTCATGAGTGAGGTTTTCCTGACTAGAATCTGAAACTGTTGCAAAAAACTTGCTTTTGTTTGCACAAACATATCAGAGCATGGTAAGAACGACTATCACTTAACAATGCTTCACAGACTTTTGAAAGACTAATAGAATATAAAAGTACTTACACAAGTTCAAAGCTATTTGGAGTTGTGCCAATGAAATACCCTCCAGGAGAGAGGTTCCCACAAGCATTTTTAAGCATCATGTCAGCCTGCTCGTATGTCTCAAATGAGTAATGGTAAACAAATTGACAGCTGCAAATGTCAAAGCGCATATCTGGATCATTGTATTTGGAAGACAAGAGATCCTGAAACAAATTAAAGAGAAAAAAAATTGTAACAAAAGCTACAGAAACAAGCATGATGCACTTACATCTTCCAACAAAATACACTACTTCCATAATTCTTTGAAGTTTTTCCCTTCAGCCCCCACTCCTTCACAAGTTCAACAAGAACTAGATGAAAAAGGTAAGAGTAAGATAAAGTCCTCTGCTACACAGAAAACGGTACATAACATTTGGGAACAACAAGAATACACATACACATTTCAAAGTTATCACGTCCTCAAATTCTTTTCATATTGTCAAGTTACACCACTACACCTTAAAGGCCAAAACCCAAGGTTAGTTACCTAATAGTTTCCAGAGATATTTTACTGCCAAGGGTTTATAACCGGCCACCGTTTAGCTGGAAACAATTATTATAATAAAATGAATTTTCAGTTTACTAAGTCTCTGTAACGAGAACTGACCCATTAAACACATAATTGAGAGGAGGAGGGGTTGTTTTAAATACAGCAAATTGCCTGCCCACCAAATTGTATTTGTCTGTATTCTCACACACGTACATACATGTCTACCAACGTACCCCTCCCCACCCCAGACCAAGTAACCAGTAACTCTGAAGAACTTGGAGCCCTTGAAATTTGTCAGGCTAAAGTTAGCCACAGTTTGACCCTATACTCAGCAGTTCTCTAACTCTTCTTGATCAAGCTTCTTTTATACAATACTAGTAAGCCACCATAAATAACACAGGAGCATACAGGTTCTCCCCAAGGCCCATGATATGCATTCTGTACTTAAAATATTTCATACTTAACAGTTCTACCCGAGTTTCTCTTCTCTCCCAGACTTCCCATCCACCCACTCACTCTCAGTCTCTATCAGTTCATGCCACATACTGTCAACGTGCTGTATGAGGCAAGACAAAAATGGACACTTCATATACCCATAGCAATTTTATCTGTTCATTTACTCTCTCTCCGCATTTTGAGAGAGATAGATACAGGAAACTGAGAAACAAAGATAGGTGGAATTGGACAAGCTGTGAGAAGGAGATTTTGCATTATATGCAACATAGATGATAGAGATACAAAGTCAAGGAGATGAACTTTTGTGTCCATGGACAGACAGAACAGAGCGTGCAACAGAAAATACACGTGCATATAAGACTGAGCTGTAATAGCAACGTGAAAATATCCCTTTCTCTCCTGGCCACGGCCCTCTCCTCTCTTTTCTGACTAATTTTAAGCCAAGACGGATGACCTGGAACCTGCAACCATTCCTTGAATGAGAGACAACCAAGAATTCAAGCCAACAACCCTTCCTGCAAGGCTGGGAAGAACAGTTTCATGCTTTCCACAGATATGCTGGAACCAGGTAGTCTCTGACCCTCAGCCTGCATCAGCAGGGCACTCTCAGCCTGCATTTCTAGGAAGCAAAAGCAGCGATGGTTACAAGACTGTCTCCTAAGTCTCAGCGATGTATTCGGTATCGCTTCCAGACAGCCTAAGAAATCTGCTCTATCACAGAAGTTTTGAAGATATCTATTAAATTAATTAAAATGCTGCTAGAAAAAAAAGTACTGGGATAAGCAAAATGTACAAGTCAAATCAAAAAATGTCCCTTATTCATTCCAGTATAAAAACACATTCACCAAGATAGTTTCCAACATCCCATGCTGGCTCCCAGAACTGCAGAAGTAAGTCGTCATTCCCTTCCCCTTGTCAAGTGAAAGAAACTGAAAGCACCAGATTTATCATCTGAAAAAGACATTCAGGCTTCAAGAATGTTACAATGTAAAACAGTAATGCAATGCATTTAACTATGCCTCAGTAACCAGTATGGTTGATTCTCCTGATAGTACAACAATCTGATCTTAAAAAAATACATGCCCTAAATATTACAGCACTAGCATCACTTTCTATACTTGCTTAACACAAGAACATTAAATCTCCAAAATATTATAAAGCAAAGGAAGTGTACCTTGGTACTATCTGCTTGTATAAATTCTGCATCAAAAATGTGTTCATTATAACGACATCGGGCTTTCATGTCTTCATATCGCTGCTTGCACTGTTGCACAGAAATGTCAGCAATATCTAGAGAGAGAGAGAGAAATTTAAAAAAAAAAAGAAAGCATGTAAACTGCTCCCCAGACAAGAAAACTGGAATGATTACTGGAACACAGCAGATCCATTACATCAGGGATAAAAGTTGATCTTCAGTTACTTTGATGGGAACAAATGCTTTTATTTCCAATTTATGGAGAAGAAACTTAATTTGCAGGAGGTGTTTGGGACTATAACTCTTTGTCATTTTCAGCCTTTACGTCAGACAAAAGCTGTAATCTGAAAATTTGAGAAAGCTCCCATCCTCAAAAGTACAAAGCAAGCCTCGAAAATTTCAAGTGATGGATACTAGGTGATTGATACTAAGTGCTGGTAGCATTAAGTGTCTAGTATGCATTAGCTAAAACAGTTCAGCTACCAGAGCTTCTCCAAGAGTACTGAAAGCTCTTTATCTTCTTAAAAAAATACAAGATGTTGAAATGCAATTATTTATGATATATGCTGATATATTGCATCATGGGAATTTTTTTATTTTGTTTTTAAGTCTGTTCCTCTCTCAGATATAGTTTCACTGAATTACATTGAAACTAACAACATGCAATAAATTTACATGAGAACTTTGTAAGCAAATTCATTAACTGTATTTGAAGACTGCCAACTGAAAAAGAAAGGCAAGAAAGAACTGTAAAATGTAGAATACCTAGAATAATTCCCACTAAAGGAATTTTATGAAATTTTAGTATCTGTTAAATTTGAAGTTAAGTAATGCTTCCTCTGATTATCCTTGGCATGCTTTTTGGGAGAAGGGAAGATGGTATCTCCTTCCCAACATCTAAGCAAACTATTTAAATGAAAAATTATTTAATCAGACCATTTTTTGTCAAACCCCTGTGGGGTTTGTTTTAGTTTTTTAAATGTAACTCTTACGTGCATATTTTCAGAACAGTTAAGAACACTACAAAAGATTAGATTGAGAGAAAAGCCATAAAATACAAATGTCAATCTTTCCCCCAGTGTTACACTTCGCCTAAGACAATCTGTGATAATTGTGCGCTTCTTTACTGATAGTAGTTTTTATTTATGAGTTGAGCTGAAAACTCATTACATAGAAAATCAAAGATTCTTATATTTATGGTGGCAATCAAGTTGATGTCTTCAGATTAAAAGACAAACGACAGAAGCTATATCATTGCGTTCTTGGGCTTACTAAAAAAGGAAATAATAAAAGACTGGAGATGTGCTTGGTTTTCCCCATAAACCACTGGTGTACTTTCCCTGGAAAGTTATTGTGTCTTCTTACCAGTACAGACAAGTTTTTTAATTCTGCCTTTTTTCCATTTCAGTAAGTCTCCACCTTTGCCACATCCTAGATCCAAAACAGTTATATCATTCTTTTTCCGTCGTACCCGATCTATAAATTCACCTAGAAAAATAAAAAGGAAGAGTGCATATACAGGTCTCTCTAATTCATTTGTATTGTACAGAGACCCCTAAGGACCAAAAGGATTTGAGAATTTTAAAACATTTAGAACTTTGCCTGTAAGTCTTCTTAACATTACAGACTTAAATCTCTTTTTCTAGAAACCACTAATGATGAAAGCAACCACAAACTTTTAACACTATGGAGAAGATAATGAATATTTTCTGTGCTTAATGTGCTTTGCATGTAATGTGACTGGAGCTCTGAACTGTTCCCCTGGCAGACAAAGACAAAACTGCACATCGCTAAACAACTACCCCGTGCGTGAGTGGGGAAACAGGGTTCCCTTTCATTGCCATTATAATGAAGGCAGATGTTATTTGAAAGTATGGGAAAGCCTTTTGCAGAAGAGTAAAAGCCAATTAAATGCATCAGCCACAACTTTTCCTTGCAGTCACATTACAAAAATGCATAATGTTCTCCACTCGCTCTCCCAGGCCTTGCAGTAACACTAGCTACTTGTTTGCTGTCTTTTTACCCTACATATACCAATTTCATTTTCTCTTCTATCTCCACTCTGTCTAGATTATCTCTACTCTGACTGAAACTGGCATATTATGCAAAACACGTCAGCATGCTAGCAACTTTTCTTCACAGTAAGAGACATGAAATATGTTTGGATACAACCACTGTAACACCACACTACTGAAATTCATCTTGACTGAAAGGCTTCAACACAGGCTCCAGGAACGTCTCTATAAAAACCAAAATATTGTTTCTAACTGCTCTGATACAACACAACAAAGAGCAGCATGCTAAGACAAATGGTGCCAACATCACCTGGCATGGATCCCTCTTCAGGAATCTGTGGTGCTCTGACGGTAATTCTTTTCTTTGTTTGGAGATACCTGATTGTTTTGTTTCTTCGCTTTGGAATTAATTTGTGGGATAACAGACTTTGCCTTTTATAAAAAGCTGCCGATTCTTAAAGAACTACATGCTCTAGTTTTTCATCTTTTTAAACCGTTGACTATGGGTAATACAGAAAATATTTAGACATTCAAGTTTCCTACAGAACCGCTTAATCTAGACCTAAGGACAGACTCCTTTGGGAAAATGGCTATGAAATTATGAGAGATAGATTTAAACTACAAGAACAGCTCAATCTAACAAGAACAGATAGGTTCTTTATGATTTAAAGCTGTACCTTTCTCTTTGAAAATGTCACAAAGAAGAACGGTTTCCAGTATGAACTTTTTCTATTTTTCAGATCAGCTAATCTTTAAAACTTTAGCATATATTTGGCACTCCAACAATATAAAACACTATCACAAAGATTCAAAATAAAAATAAATACAGATATTTTATTGCACTTGAAGATCTTACTATGTATTAAGAGACAAAGTGCCAACATCAGAAAGCAGAAAAAAGTTACATTTTGGTACAAAAAATTAGTTACATTTTATTAAAGTCTACGCAATCAGTTAAGGAAGCTTACCAATGAGGACGCTCTTTGTCCAATTATTAAAGTTTCGGAGGTAGAATATGCGAGATTGGCTACGTTTTTCCAATCCAACTTCTTGAAGTTCATTATAATGCGCAGCTACAGCTTGCCCATGGCCTATCTCACGCTGTTAGAAACAAGGGAAGGAATAGACTCAAGCAATGAATTCTTTTTATTACTTTTTCATTTAATCAAAGGACCTGTGTTCACTTTGAGTATTTAAGAAAGTAAACAAGTAATACTATGAAGACCACCATTATTATATATATAAAAACATTTCCCGTAACTGTCCTGGTACTGACGTCAGTACTTCAATTATCACAGAGAGAACTCCCTTAAAAATTTAATCCCCTTTTCAGTTGGTCCAAGTAATTTCTGATGGGTGATGCCCAGCATCTTCCCTTCACAGAAATACTTAACTTTCAGTTCTCTAACACTCTCACCACCCCCAAAGAATCAGTTTCACTCCCCTTAAGCCTGGGATTGAAGAAGAGGATGTTCCTTCTCGAGGAACTTTAAGCTTCTTCAAAAATCCTGTTTCAGAAATTCAGTGTTTACATCTAACAGAAGTGCATAAACTGCCAATTTAACCAAAATGCCAACTAGCTCACGTCGCATAAAGCCCTGAATGGATGATCCCACTGCCAGAGCTTTAAACAGACCATGGTAAGGGAATGAGAGTGACAACTTGACAATGTATCCCATTTAATGCTTAACAGTTAGCTGTCTCTGGTTTAGCCTCAGCTGTAAATACTCCAAGAGATTTCTGTCTCATGTGACACAGAGAAGCAGTCTGCATCCAACTATTATGCTCCTAACATTTCTTCACCTTGAAAATAATCTTAAATTATATACATTAAATTAAAATAAATTATAAATAAAATACAAAATAACAGAACATGGAAAACCAACACAAATTCTCTGAGGCACAAAAGTGTTTGAAATAACAGTACAAACGAGAATGAAGAATTCTCAGTTAACACCCACAAACGTGCCACAAAGCCCCAGCCAGTATGAATTCACACAGCAATTAAAAGCATTCCCAACAGTTGACTACAAAAATCAACATCCCAATATCTTATTATTCAAATAGCAGTTCCTCAAGGAAAAAGAAGGCTTGACTGACTTTAATATACTACATGAATTCTTCTGTGTTTCATATAATTTCAGTAACCTTCAGAATGAACACAGACATACTTGTCTGGAATCTCTATGACCCCGTCATCTGTTTATTACCACACTCAGCTGACTGATACTAACAAATATTTTGACCATTTCTAGTCTTTTGTAGGGTAAGCACAGATAGCTCCCTGAATAGCCACTGAAGGTGACATAAGCTAGAATGGCTGACTTTGACAAGTGTGGGGGACATATTCATACAATCCATTAATGCATCCCAGCTGCTGCAAGCACAGTTGCAAACAACCAGCAGCAATAACATCTAGATGCTGGCAGCTGTGTCCAATGCAATCACCTCTCTACACCCTTAAGCTATGCAAAACCAACATATTTCTTGTCCACCTAAACCTTTTCCCAGAACTACCTTATTAAAAAGATGAAAGGGTTACTAACGTTTCTACCACAACAAAGGGTACCCTTTATTTTACCAGATTGCTTAGCCATAAATTAACATCCTGGAAAAATTCTGCACAGAGAAACAAAAGATTAGGTCAAAGACGTTTTCAAAATATTCTCCAATATCCCAAAAGGTCAAAATTAGACTGGATATTACAGCATCAGTTTCTACAAGCTCATATATAACAAAGGACAGCATCATATAAAACATTACCCTTTTCACCCTCCCAGTTAAAAGGACAAATATTTTCTGCTACTCTTGCAGTCTTAAAAAAAAAAAAAGCTGCTGTAAACCTTTCAGTACTTCACATTGCTAACAAATCATACTGAAATTATATCACAGAGGATGCAGTCTGTAGAGTTTTCTAAATTATACGACACCTTATTGAGGAAATTAAAGGACAAAATTATCCTATGGAAGAACCTGCCATGCACAGATTAACTACACTAACACACAGGATAACAACATACAAAACATATCAATTCAAGGTATGGGACTTGGACTAATGCCAGTAAACCCTACACTACACTACCAGATTGCCACCATGTAGACGATGGAACGATAATCTTAGAATTAGACTAAGCATGTGCTGAGATCAGTTTTCCTAACATTCTAATTACTAGCCCTCTTTCTCTTCCATTAAATCCCAGATAACTTCTGCACCTCTTATTTTGCTAGGAAGCTACCCACAAACTTTGACATTTGGTGTTTCATGCTTGTTCACATATGTTTAGCATAAATATTTTCAATCTTTTCTTGAGCTCAGGCTTTGAAACAAGGATTTGAACATAGCTCAAAATAAATGATACTCACTACTTTCTTAGGAGGTTCATCTTCAGGATCTAAATTCTTCCTTTTTGCTCTGCCATCCTGAGTAACGCTATCAGCTTCTTTTTCATTTTCAGTGGCGTGCACTGTACCTGAAGTTGAACTGTCACCTTCCCAACCAATACCTGAATCCGCCTCTAAAGTACGAGGTGTTTTCTCCACTCCTTCATCCAAACTCTTCTCCACTTCCTGTTCTTCTATCTTGGTTGTATCAGTCATTTTTGACAGGTTAGTCCCCTTGTCCATTGATCAGAATGGAAATCTATAGAGGGAAAAAGAAAAAAACCCACCAACTATTTTCAGTGTTGAATTTCACTTACTCATGGTTACGGTCATGACTTTCAATCATAATACTGGCATTATAAAAAAATAACATGCCTTTGCCCTAGACAACATATAGACTTCAAATTTGACTAGTTATTTAATAAAGACAACACAATAAAATATGTGGAATTTCTAAGTACTCTCATTATAATAAGATCAAATTAAAATAAATCTTTACTCTTCGTGTTTGAGTCTTTCTTAGCTATCCTTATTAACTGCAAAGTGCTACTGTTTTTGAGCCTGTAACCTCCCTTTCCCCCCCCAAAGTAACCTACAAATCACTTTATGTTTAGAAACACAAGCTGCCAGAGTCCCTCAAATTATAAATTCATTATTTAATCTGATATGCTTTCAAACGGATGCCCTCAAAAAAAAAATCAAGGTGATTTAAAAAGCAAATTTTCATAGTAGTTGTGGATTTTCAAGTTTACCAAGAACATCCACTATGCCTCAAGCTTCACTAATACTAGGATTCTTCAGCTGTAACTGCATTTCTCTGTCTCCACTTCACAAATATCTATGCAGTCGGTAGGATTGCGGATCACTGCTACAAAGCTCATTTAGTCTCCAGCACATCCCAGCCTTCCTTACAGGGAAGCAGGGCACCTACTTTTCAATAAAGCATAGGAGAGGGTAATTTGGCAACTCCTTTTCTAAAACAGTGGCCCATTTCAGTCTAACAAAAAACAGGCACATTCCACTGTCTCCTAAGGAGGGCCAAAACACGTTCATTACGTGGACAGCTGCACAGAGACCCCTCAGCTTTCCTCAAAACAGATGGCCTCCAAGTATGACTTGATGCTTCTGAGGCCTAAATCCACAAACGATCAGAGTTTCAGAACCAGCGACGGCAACCAGGTGCCCAGGGGGCAGCTCCTTCGGAAGAAAAGCCGGAGAGCTCCAACCGCCCGGGGAACGGCGGGCGGGACGGGACGGGACGGCGCTCGCCGCCCTGGAAGCGCAAAGAAGCGACCGACGCTGCAGCGCCACCCCGCTACCGGCCTGCGCCCTGAAGACCGTTAGCTGCGTCACGGGAGGGGGGAGGGAGGGGGAGAGCGCGT
>NW_009192104.1:0-406 GCF_000690835.1 Fulmarus glacialis | reverse complement strand
GTGCGGGAAGAGCTTCAGGTGGAGCTCGGCCCTCGTCGTCCACCAACGCAACCACACCGGTGAGTGGCCCTACCAGTGCTCCCAGTGCGGGAAGAGCTTCAGGTGGAGCTCGGCCCTCGTCGTCCACCAACGCACCCACACCGGCGAGCGGCCCTACAAGTGCTCTGAGTGCGGGAAGGGCTTCAGGCGGAGCTCGGCGCTCGTCGTCCCCCAGCGCATCCACACCAGCAAGCGGCCCTACAAGTGCTCTGAGTGCGGGAAGGGCTTCAGGCGGAGCTCGGCGCTCGTCGTCCCCCAGCGCATCCACACCAGCAAGCGGCCCTACAAGTGCTCTGAGTGCGGGAAGGGCTTCAGGTGGATCTCGGCCCTCATCATCCACCAGCGCACCCACACCGGCAAGCGGCCC